>NW_025939285.1:0-250630 GCF_000764305.2 Hyalella azteca | reverse complement strand
ACTATTGAAGGCGATATTAATGGCAGGGGTACTAAGAGGGGGATATTAATGGCGGGGGTACTAATGAGGGGGATATTAATAGCGGGGCTACTAATGAGGGGGATATTAATGGCGGAGGTACTAATAAAGGGGATATTAATGGCGGGGGTTCTAATGAGGGGGATATTAATGGCGGGGATACTAATGAGGAGGATATTAATGGCGGGGATACTAATGAGGGGGATATTAATGATGGGGGTACTAATGAGGGGATATTAATGGCGAGGGTATTAATGAGGGGATATTTATGGCGAGGGTACTAATGAGGGGATATTAATGGCGAGAGTATTAATGAGGGGATATTAATCGCGAGGGTACTAATGAGGGGATATTAATGGCGAGGGTATTAATGAGGGGATATTAATGGCGAGGGTATCATTAAGGACGATATTAATGGGAGAGGTATATTGTGAGATTAATGGAGGAGTATTAATGGGAGTTATCAAAAAGTCTTATCAATAAGATGAGTTTAAATGGGGTGTTATTAATGAGCGGGTGTTGATAAGTGATGTGTTAATGAGAAGAAGGATAAACTTAATAATTGAACAAGCGGCTCATTTTGTCCCAATTATGATTTACTTTCTGCACATGCCATTAATAATCCCTACACGTGTTGCAGTAATAATATAGGGATTATTACTGCTGTAATAATAGGGATTATTATAGCAGTAATAATCCCTATACCAGGCCGACGTTGGCCGTAATAAATAATAAATGCATTGATAATAATATAATGATATATAATGATATATATAATTATGCTAATTGATAATATAATGATATAATGATAATGATAATTGATATATAATGATAATGGCCGTAATAAATAAATAAATGTGTTAACATTTATACAAGTTTCCCCTTGTTTCTCTGTGTGTATGAGAGCTGCGCAAGTCTCACGGCCATCAGATCACAAACAGTTTTTTACGCGTGTAATGCAGCACCCAGGACCTGGGTGCTCGTCGCACAACGCCTGTATTATCCTTGCAGGTTGAAAGTTTTATTTCCCCTTTACAGCTTAGATTTACCTATCTATTCATGAAATGGACTCTCAGGTACGTGTACATGCCTGCAGGGGAGCAGGTGGCATCTAAGTTGGGATTCTTGGATCAGGGGAACCTTCTGCACACACCTTTCATTGTCAAAGCCTGTCAAAGCTTTCAGGAGTTGAGCCTACCATCTGTACAGCGAGTTCCAACACCACTGGTGTCTTCCATTCCACCTCATGTAAATCTTTCCTCCAGCATCTGCGTGGATTTACTGAATTCTGCCGTCAACTCAATGCCACCCCAATTTACACAAAATTGCTTTCAGGACTTCTGCGAGCAGTGTTATCCTCAAGTCTCAACATGTACCTACACTTGTACAGATCTATACTGATGGATCGCGGACTGCCACTGGATCTGTTTCAGCTGGTCTATATGTGCCATCAACTCAACTAGCCACTGGGTGGCTGCTGAATCCAATGCATACTGTACTGGGTACTGAACTTTTTGCTATATACAAGGGCAACAAGGCTGTGCAGCTAGCCATCATGGACATATCTCTACAGAATAAGCCAATTCTGATCTTATCTGATTCTCAAACAGCTAGCCGCCGGCCCACTGTTGGATCAGATCAGCACTGGATTCGCTGTGGAAGAGATCAGCTGCAGTGCTGTTTCCGCCGGAAACAGCACTGCAGCTGATCTCTTCCACTTATGGTGGCTCTTCTTATAGATGGATTGTTTTTCAAATTCAGAAATTGATGCAAACTAAGGGGCTTGATAGAGTGGTGATGTGCTGGATGATGCCTGGATCCGTGGTCACAATCAGATTCTTGGCAATGAAATTGCTGACAGAATGGCCAATCTTGCACACTCAAATGATCGCTCTGCAAGATCCACTTTGTGCTTTGAGGAGTGGCTATGCATGTTGAAATCCAAATTTTTGGAACATTGGTCATCCTGGTGGTCACAAGAAGTGCAGGCCACAGGAAATGAGGAAAAGGAACCTTCAGGCTGGGCCTGGGAGCAGCAGTGGATTACGTGGCTTATGGATCTTTACCACGCTCTATGGAATGTGCTGTGGCTTGTCTGCGACTTGGTCATGCTGGCGCGAGGGCTCATTTGTCTTGTTTCAATTTGTCCAATTCCAGCATGTGTCCTACATGCAATGTTGAGGACACTATTAATCATTTCATCTTGCATTGTTCGCTCTACACAAAGCAGAGGCGCGAGTTTCGCTCCAACTTGGAAAATCTTTCCCTTCCTTGGAAGTTGGAACCTTGTGTGAAGTTGTGTCAGCTCTTGGTGGAGATATCCCTCAGAAAATACGCACAGCAGCAATTCGTCAGCTGGGACAATACCTGCTAAGCTGCAGCATAGTAAACACCGTTAACACCCTATGAACTTATGAAGACGCCCAGTAACTAATCCTTTTATCTCTTCTTTCACACAACAACCACCGGCTGGTGAGAGTGAGCTAGAGATTAATCTGTGAACGACTGTTGGCAAGAGAAAGAAAGGCTCACAGAAAAATCAAGTTGTGCTCAGACTGGGAGGTGTGATCTCATCATACCCGAAGTCTTAAAATCAATTAAAAAAAGGGCATCCTGGTTTTAGTTCTAGTTGGTTCAATAAAAGTGTGCTGTCTTCATTCCCACTTGATAATTTGACTGTTTTGACATCTACATCCTGATTTTACTCTCTCTGAGTGGCTGCTTGTAACAGAAGCTCAAGAAAATATATATGATGAATGATCTATGTAAGGCCAATATAACTGAACTAACAATGTAAATACCCTTAAATTTATTCAGGATTATAAAAATATGGACACCAATCTCTTTCCATAGTAATTTCCATGTGCAATATACATCGTTCACAAAAACCTAAGAGATAGTCATAATGTGTGCAATTATGCACACATTATTTTTGAGTCATAAAGTGTGCAATTATGACTCAAAACTAATGTAGATTACTTGCGCGCATCACTCACAGTATTAAAAGTGATAACTTTAGGCGCTTTTTGGCAATATGAGCCATAGATGCATGTCTTTGCTTGGTACACATCGCCAGGAATAATGATAAATTTCAACCCTGAGCGATGTGCACCAAATACGGTGTAGCGGTTCGATCAACTGGGGTTCCACTAAACCTATGTGGATATGAGCCCCCTTACCCCATGAGACTATCCCACTCAAGATGATTAGACTGAATTTGGGACTATGAAAAACTGGTGAATACAAATACCCATATACTTAAGACTAAGAACCTAAACAATGACAGTAGAGGATCATCCGCAGGCAGCAAAGTGCATTTTCCAAAATANAAGTAAAAGGGAAATGAATAAAGTAGGTAATATGGACAGTAGGTAATATTGAACATGTATTATGCATAGATGTTAAGAATGCTAAGAATGCGGCGCCGTTGTGTCGAGACCGTGGGAAAGGTTGTTTACATTGAAACGTTGGCGCTCAGCGTTGCGAGGGAAATTCCATTCGAAGGAATGTAGCGTCTCCCGAGCGCTAGGCTTAACTGTGCACGACTCTAGCGTATATAAGGACCTCAGATTTCGCGCCAAGGGTTGTTGGTTCTACGGCGGAGACCGTCACGCACGTGCGTCTGCAGTTAGCGGACGTACAAACGGCTGCGGCCGTCAGGCCGGCGGTGTTACCGTTTTCGAACATTGACGGTCGCGAGAAACCCAGACTTATCGAAGCAGCCAAAATTCCTGTGAGCGCGTCAAACATATACAATGGACGGCTACGACTTTAACATATTATACGGTCAACATCATCACTACGGCTGCGGCTCAGTCGTGAGACAACGCGAGAAGCCACGAGTTATCCAGCGGTTATAACACCTGCAGTCACGGAGACTCAACTACAGAGCACGGCGGGCAGTTATCATCGGTGCAGCGCAGTTCTCATCAGAAGAAACAATACGGTCACAACCATCAGCCGCAGTAAACCTACAAGTAATCTACGGCCAGACTGACCGTGAGACATCTATATCAACGAGATACGACAGTCATGAAGAAAGAGCAACTGTGAAGAGAGACGCACGATACAGCTGCATGCTGTACGGCCACTTGAAATACGGCTGCACGCGAGAATACAGCAACGGTACGGCCGCTCAACCTACGGTCGTAAACGTGTGCGCGAGTTACGGTCGTTTACAATAGTCGTACGGCTCAACGGAACTGCAATGCACCAGCATTGTACCGGTAACATTAGATGATTTAAATGATGTCTCACTTTTGATGTGTTCAAATTACATTTTTCAAGTACTAGAGATTTTTGTCAACGTAGGATGTGAACGTGAATTTCTCAATTTAATATGAAATGTATCAGTGTTTCATTAAAACCCTCTCTTTGTACTATATTTTGCCGAAACCTTTCATACGAGAACCTATTCACGTGCCAAAAATGGCCACTGCGGACCTAACCTGACGAAATTAAAGAGATTGCCAACAATAATAAAAGTATAATAAAAATAGAGAAAAATCGCAAATCTGAAATCGTAACTTAAACATTTTTTTTAAACCCTTATTTAATCATGGAGTCAGGATTGTGGGGTTTGGAAGGTTTTGCGGCAAAATACATTGAGAGGTTCGTATTCATAGAATAATTCCGTTTTAATACTGACAATTTTAGTTCTGCGGAAAATTTATTTAGCCAATGTGTGAAATTTAGGACCGTCGATATTGTGCCAGAAATTGTTTGAGAAGATTTTGTTCTTTCTCATGCAATAGTAATGGCAACAAAATCATTATTTGCGATGTCTGCAAAACATTTATAGACCGTATCGTGCTCAGACGTGCAGTGAGTCTGATTCAAGGTGGTGTTATAATACTAAGATGTTCTCATAGAAGTTCAAAGTGTTAAATTAATTGAGATAATATTTAGAGATAGTGCATAGCTTATTAAAGAATTTAGAGATTAAGGTGGTCAGGCGGGCAGAATTTTTTTTACTTGTGTAGTGATTTCTAGTTATTCATCCAAACCGTTTTTTTTGCACGGTATAGTGTCACTTTCAGAAAATTATCGTTAGTTGTGATTTATTTTTTTTGCTAGTTGTCAAAATTATATTCTCGTTATGATTTTTTTTTATGTGCGCAAACGGACATTTTTATCAAATAGATATTTTCTGATATTTTTTTTTTGCTGAGAAGAATTTTTTTTTCCGGACCGATTGTAGACACAAATTTTTAATAAGCGTTTATAACTCAATGTCACAGGATTGAAACTTTTCAGGAATTAAATTTTAGTGGGAAATTTTTAGGCCCAGTATTTTGACTTGTAGTTAAGTGTAGAAGTTGTCGTGTTCATTTTAACTTAGAATTACACTAGACTGCCGAGTGATTGAGGTCACCGTCCTGTCGAGGGGCTACCTTGGACGCGTCTCCAGAGCTCCTTCAACTACAAATAGAAGAAGAAGAAGAGTGATTGAGGACGGTAAATGAATGTGGTTTGAGTCAGTGATGACAAGAATTTAATTGCGTACGAATTTGGTTAATGAAAAACTATAGTAATGAGCTGAATGAGCGAGAACGAGTTCGGATATCTGTAGCGGGAGATGAAACTATTATAGGATGTGCGATGTACGAATATTTCTAATAGGGTGCTGCCCCTTCGAAGGCAAGATTATTACGAGCGAGTCATAAAAACTTATGTGGATTTGAGAGATAATAGAAACGATAGATTCTATTGAGATATTAAAGACCAAGGTGATGATCTAATTTCGCTACATAGAATGATGAATTACGAGAAGTTTGTTGAATAGTTCTGCGAGAACTCAATGATAAGGAAATGTTTAGGGAAAGCATTCAGGCATGCCAGGAAGGGAACTCGTATTGCCGGGATGGCAGAGATATTTTTGAAATAACGAGACGCCGTTGAAAAGGCGGAGATTTGATACGATAATGCGCGATTGATAGGCGCGACGATTTTGATCGAGTGATGGCTGTAGAAAATGCACACTGATCAAGCTGAGGATATGTTGTAGGTAGGGATAGGTTTTTATTTTTTCTTTGTGTTTAGTTCGCCAACCTGCCTGTCTGAATTCTTAAACAAGAGATACGCAGGAGACATTGTTCTCGCTGCAACCCGTAAATGTTTAAAACTCACGTAGTGCTTTAGTTCTGCGGCAAATGACTGTAAAATCCGGTGTTCGGAGTAATATGATTTAATAAAGCAAAGGGTGATGAAGATGTAAGAAGTGAATAGGGAATGATATTAATGTGTTTGAATTTTGTGGATGTTTCTTGTCTGTGCGAAGACTATTTAATAGAAATATATCGGTGTCGAGTCATGAGTTGATAGGAATAATTCTTGTTTTAGGTGGATATTTTGTAGGATGTTTCATTTCTCATGTGTTTACGAAGGAATTTAGGGACCGTGAGATATTAGGCTAACGATTTGTATGTTGGAATAATGATCGTTTACTGAGAATGTCAAGAAATAATTCATGTGTACGAATGGTGGTCACGAATAATTTAGGTTTGTCAATTTATTGTAATGTAAGTTTGTTCGCTTTCAACATTAAGAAATATCACTAGGATAGAAGAAAAAAAAAAGTCTTGAGCCTTTTTTTTTAGAGAAGTAAAAGGGAAATGAATAAAGTAGGTAATATGGACAGTAGGTAATATTGAACATGTATTATGCATAGATGTTAAGAATGCTAAGAATGCGGCGCCGTTGTGTCGAGACCGTGGGAAAGGTTGTTTACATTGAAACGTTGTAGACTACCTGACAAAACGATAAGTAATGAATACCGGTATCTTGAACCTGAACGTAACGTAAATTTGGTGGAGTAGATCACTCCGATTCACCCAACTTTAAAAGATATGAGACGAGAAGAAACTAAGAAACGTCTCTCTCTATAATATCTATTTTTTAAAATCCCCAATTTAATCAGGCATGTCGAAAACTCGACAGCTGGGAGCGCCACGACACACTACGCTATGTGTCAGGAGTCATACGACCTGACGAGTAGAACAGGTGACGGTAAACAGAGCCTGTTGCTGAAGTTGTGCTGACGCTGGCTCGTAGATGTTGGGTAGGTGAAACAAGCATTAAGTTTAAGATAAGTGCTTGTCTGAGTATTTTGAAGGAAGATGACTGTTTTTCCTGCGATATACATGTGATATTTGAAATAATGTTTGCTAAAGTTGGTTTAATAAATAAATAATCTTAATAATCTTGATTTATAAGTTTGATATTAAAAATAGTTTTTTTAAGTTAGGCACATTAGGCAAAATTTTTGGACGTAGCTAGAGATACAGCATAATCTTGTAACGAATGGTGTCTACTCTATTATATATCATTCTTTATATCCATAATTGACTGACAAAAAAATTGTAAGAGAAGGAACAAAATAAGTAAAGATTTGCTTTTTTTGCTAGTAATAAAATACTAGAAATACAATATTATGTTAGTAAATCTATGTGTACGAATAAGCTTATACATACTCTATAACTTTTATTCAGTTATTTTCTCTAAGGAATTACCCGAATGGTGATTTTATTCAGAACTCTTTCTGCCGCTCTCCAACCTGAATGTCATGTCGTCGAGGAGGCAAGCCGTCATCAAGTGATGAAACCAACCGCCTGGGGGTGGGGAGGGAAGCCGGAACCTCGTGCAGGTTATGAAGATGTGAGGGGAGGGGGGGAATACTAAGGTTTGTTGCCCTCAGCGCGTGCGGTGCACCACAATCTCAGCCGCGTGATCTTTAAGGTTTCCCGACCCTTAGATCATAATTGCGAAGATGTTATAAGATGAACATGAATGTATTGTAAATTCTATGATGTAAACATGAACTTATTACAGTTATTAGGTTGACGTAATTGTGGAGGGCAAATAAATGTTGTTTAACGGTAGACGCTAATTTTAATAATGCCGACGAAATTATTGTTAATAAATATCCCAGGGAAAGCGAAATTAATTTAATTATGTATCGCATTCTATGCGCAAATCGAAGTGCAAAACGCAATCGAAGTGCTATACGCAAATCGAAAATAGCATCTATACGCAAAATGTCAGCTATTTTGCAAACTCTTCATCGTTTGTTCGCGTACGTGAGTTCGTTCTTGTTCATTGCCGACTTAGACGGTTACAATAATGTTGTCCCCGTTAATTATGTAATACTAAATACTACCTGGGTATGTTAATGTGTACTCGCGTAATGGCGTGTACATTTTTGCATAACCCTCGAAACTTGTTAAAACACAAATTTATTTCGAAAAATTATGTTATATGATGAAATCGTTACTTTTCATTAGAGAGTAACCATTCATTCAGCCTCGGCACACGCTCATTCGTTTGTGCTGTAAGTGGTAGCTAACCGGAAAAATGTGTACCTCTGCCAGAAAATGGGTCAAATGTGGTGCATTCAGGAACCATTTGTGACAGACAGTAAAAGAAACTTTATTACAGCGAAAAATACTTCGATATCACTCATGATAGACTAATCACAGTTCCTATGAAGTGAAACTCCACAATAGTCTATTAATATTTTCTACATGCTTCAATATGATTTAATGCGATGGAAGTTTCAAGTACGTGCGAAGAAATTTGATCTTCCTTTGAAGTGTACACGACACCAGGCGCAACTAAGAAGTTTCAATTTGGAAAGTCTTTTAAGCACGAGATTTTCCGCTTAGTAAGTTAGTAGCAGGTCAAGACTATTGTAGTAATATACCAGTTGATATTATCCGATTTTCATTAAATTGAGAATTTGCTATCTCAGCAAGCATTTAGGGCAGGATCGAGTTTTATTGTTAGGAAAAAGACAGGTGAATTACTTAAGCTTGAACCGAAAAGACAGTTACTCTTTTCCTTGAAATTTCGCTGATAATATAAGTTGCAGTATATTCTAAAATGCGTTTGTATCCATTCATTTTGTGACAAATTTACCATCTATGTCATTCATGTAACGAGCTTTTACCGTCACGGAATGAAGGCGCTGACAAATCCTTCCAGCTGCCGTGGTCGAGTCAGGGCTGCTCCTAATGCCACTTTTTCCTGCAGTCAGTTACCGCTTGACTGTCGTGGTGTGAGGTGTGCGTGAAATTTCTGCGGGCAGTCTCTGCACGAGCCTGGAGCTCTTCGTTTTTGTTAGATCAACCGTTAGGTTGACTGAGTAATCATGTCTTTTCTGATGTTTTTCTGTTGATGTTGAATCAAACTCGTGGATGATAAGAGTGTATGTTATTTTTCTTCTCTGATAAAAGAAGAAAGTTCAAAATTAATTTCCTATCGATATTACGATATATTAGGACGCTGTAAAAAGAGTTCATTTACATATGCTGTACAGTGTACACCGAATACGCAAAACACCACTTATGTCAGTTATGTGGAAACTGATAAATTCAATATCAACATGTGGTTGTTTTTTATTGGAAATTATATTAAATTATACCGGTCAACAAATGCTTGAACTTTTAAGTTTCGCTATTAAAATCGATCACATTTATTGTCACGCAGCCAATTCAGCATCGTTGCAAAATGCGTACCTACCTATCTCAGTATCTGGCTTGAGTCACTCAGACTACAACTACTACAAGTTCAAGTGATTTATTCATAAATCGGTGTCGATGACCCGAGTGAAATATTCCAAAACACAATCAATTATATCCATGTTACAATTTAAAGTTAACACAAAAGCTACCGGCATGTGTAATAGCCTATGACCTAGTAACTAGACATTCAATGATTCATGCAACGTTGTGTAATAATGAAGAAAATCTTCCTTGAGAGCACTTGGGCTCAAGATTTAAAAATGACCTAGTAACTAAACATTCAATGATTCCTGCAACGTGGTGTAATAATAAAGAAAATCTTCCTTGAGAGCACTTTGGCTCAAGATTTTAAAGCGAGTTATATGCCAGCAGTTGCAAGTTGCGTAGCCAGGCAGTGGCGAGACTAGAGGCAAGGTTGCAGGGCGGACGTAGTGCCTGTCTGACGACTAAACATCGCCTTACCTGGGCTGCCTGGCGCGCCTCTCGCGAGGATGTCTGTATCTACTTTTCGTGCGCGTATACCATCACAATCTCAGCTCCTTACCAGCCAGTTTCTCTTCTGTACCTTTTTCTAATGCTTCGAATTCTCTCATTTGCTTCTCTTCTCATACATGTATACTTTTAAATCTTCTATTTGCAGCTTACTTCTGCGAGCTTTATTCATACTACTACTTTGACTACCAAATATTTCATCCAACACTGATTCATTGATGTCATTCTGCCGATATTCGCGTTTTCACCGCCGTTCTTCGTTTCTTCGTGCACCTTATCGGAGACAAAGCTCCCGCTACATCTGTTTGCATTTTCCCTATATAGCTTGTATGCAATCAAAGTCAGTATTTATCATCCTTAGTAGTACCACCTTGTACGCGGTCAATCTTTTATGAAACGCAGTTAATTTACTCAATTCTCTCATCGCTATGTTTAGAACTACCGTATAAGACGCATATCTTTCTGTTCATGCCTGTAGTTCATTGCATCAAATTGAGTTATCTAAGAACAAAATGTTACAGGATTTAAATATTTTTGCTCGTGATATAAAGAAACTACGCCGTTGAAAGATTGAGACTGTTTCGTTGATGCAGATTTGTTCAGTGAACAATTTTGGGGTGGAAATCTTGTGAATTGATGTTCACATTATACTGTTATTAGTAGCGTACAAAATTTACGCAAGATTTCACTTCAGCATTTTTTCGTCTCGTAAATACTTACTTAGTGATCCACTTTTGTATCCTCAGATAGCATTGAATTTTCAGTTTTTTTTTTTAAAATTTTATAATTGTTTCCGTAATTGTTGTCCAATCATTGATGTGCATTGAACATTAATTACATCACGCGATTACGTGAGATTTATAATGAATGAGCATCATACATCTACAGCTAAATTAGCATACAACTTTTCCTGTGTATTATTGAATTTGATAATCATTGAGACTGGCTGATGTTTTGTTCCTTCTTCTGTTAATCTGTTATCTTCATTACTTCGTTGCTCCACACCGCTTGTGAATAATAAATGAATAAATTTTCACTATTCAAAGACATTTTTCTCGAGAAATTTCAAATTAGTGAGATATATTCTAACCGCACACGGCGCACACTCGTTCTATCAATGGCGGGGTTGGCTTAGTATTATTCTGCATTCTTTACTGGATTCGCTTGTCTCTTCATACTCGTCAGCGACTCATTTTATCATACAACGATTAAATTCATGAATCATTTATTAATTCATCCCTGCTTGTACTTTTTCCTTCATGCGAATTATCCCAGGCGCTCAATTAATATTCATATTCTTGAATGTCTGCTTGGTATGAAAATGATCACATTTCCCCTTAATCAATAGACTGATCTCCTGTTGCTGGAATTCACATGTTTAAGACTCTACTAACACCCCTATAGGTGCCCGCTCGTTGTTACGTACGGTATCTGCCAAGGTAATTCTCTTCCAGTGATTTTTTTTCCAACGCATCTGCCTTAAAGAAATTATGTCTCTGCGATTTATTTCTCATATAGGTACTTATATAGTCGTGAACCTTTTGACACAATTCTCCCATTTGAATAGCTTTTTATCTCGGAAATAGTCAATGTAGACTGAGTTAATTTATTTCGAGGCACTGAAAATCGATAACAAAGCGCCGCTATTCCAATTTGAATGTAATTCTAATCATGATAATTTCAGTTAAAAATTATGTGTATTTTTATTTCATGTACGTCATTGATGTTTCTCTATTCCGTTACCAGTGTTTGATTGTGTACTTGGTGCTGTGTTCGTGCAAGATTCAACTGCTCCAAGTAATAAGCATTTGGTTTAGTGATATTGAATAGGTGAAAACTTCATCATAAGGTTGCAATGTATAGAAGTTGCAATCTAATAACTAGCAATGGACGGCATCAAGCCATAGAGTGATATATATGACCAGTGTCATTCAGTACAACTGTGCGCGCTGTAGTGTTCGACAATTAACTAGAGTTGTTTCTTCATTCAAAGAAAATTGGCTGGATTAAAAGGTGCTGAAATTGAAAACTGAAATTTCGTATATCTTCTTGGATTATCTGAAAATAATTGGCCGCCTTCGTCATTCTAGAGGAGGTAAGTGATATATAAATTTATTGTAATAAGAGTCGCGATTTTGCGAGGCAGGCGGCTTTTAAATGATGAACAGGTGCACTTAATTTTAATTTTTGGTTTCAAAGTTAAATACGAAATTTATTTTAGGATGTGTAATATATCTATCGAGGTCGCCATCTTCCCGCAAATTGTGAGTCCATTTGCTTTCTTCCGAAATATATGCTGGTGGTTGGACGTGAGAAATGCGAATCGTGATTTCAAATCCCTTTGATCAACGAAATGCATGCCATAATTATCAGCTTTATTGTGAAGACTTGCCATCCGCTATCCCTATCAGACTAGACAAACACTGCAACGATTTTTCCTCCCTTGGGCCGCCCTCCTGGAGAACTGTACTACATGCATGGTTGAGCCTTGCTGGGGCGCTGTTGTTTTGGCGTCGGGTGTGTGTGTGCGCGCAGTCTAAACGGAACGTGCCTTATTGTTGTCTGATGACTATTCATCTCTTTCTTTATTTGCGATTACGGTCGTCTCAATTTGCTCAGATGAGCTCCGCGGCTCTGTGCTAAGCGTGTTCATTTGATTGCTGCTTTAAGTACCGTTAGCGCCACTTGTTTCGTCGTTGTAATCTCTTGTATTGCTTTTCTAATGTTTGTAGGTACTCAAGTGTTCTCATATCTATGTTCTTCACAAATAGTAATTCTACGATTTACTTGATTGCTGTTTTTATTTCCTGCGTTGTAACTCACAGTTGCAAGCTGGATTATTTTCTGATGTTAAGTTTGTTAAATATTGTTACTACTGCAACATCCTACAGAGTTATTGTGCTGCGCAAAGATGTTTGGAATTCATTTTGAGCAAATGCTTTGTCATTTCAAATGCCAATTCTTGATGTCAATACCAGAGATTGCAGACTTTGTTCCAGAATTCCTGCTTCAGCTGAAGCCTCAGTAATAGAATATCTATAGTAAATTCTGATTTTTTATATTTGAGTTTGGCATCAAAGTCAAATCAATAACGCAATCAGTAGATTCTCTGTCAAAGAGAGTCCACATCGAGTTTATCATCAGTGGCGAGGAAGTTCTTTACATCGTATACGTCCAATTCAATTACAACTCGACGTCTTTTCTAACGAAATTCTTCTTTCGACCAAGACATTAATGTAATTTTTGATTCGGTTAGTCGAATTAGGATTCCGTGGAGAAATTGATCACAAGCTTTGATCTAGAGTGGCTTTCCAACTTCTGTGGATCAACGAATTTACCTGATTAACTACTCGCCGCTCAAGTTAAAATCGTAGCAGGCCCATTTATTTGAAGATCACAATTGTTACGGTCGTAACATTTATAATCTGCACGTTTCATGCCGAAGTTATGAAACGTTATCGGTTCAAGATGTCAACAAGCCGAGAATCGCTAATCTTTTTGCGTTAGAAATATGCAGAATTTTGTCAATGTAGAATACATATAACCCGCCAAATTTTTGCCCAATAGTGCCAGTTGATCTTTAGCCTCTTAGTGAATGTCGTCATGCTCGAGTGTTCAAATTTGACATTTTGTTCAGTTTGTGGTTTCGTACGATTAGTTTAATTTTACCTGGGAGTGCATGTTTTTATACGTTCATTTTACGCTGATTATGATTTAATTTATATATATTCTTGATGTTTCCAAGGAGTCAAGCTGATTTTTGGAAGAAGCCAAGCGGGAGCTGTTTACCCAGGATTAATTTGGGGATTTTTGTCGCTTTGAAGAGACGGAAGCTCATTTCCATTAAACTCTGTTGGCTAAGATGTCTCTTACAATTAGGGGTCATTTGCTGAAGACTTCTAACTCTCTAATTTCGCCTCTTTAAATCCATCATCAACTTGAACGCTAGCCTTCTCAAGCATTACTTTCACTCGCTAGTGAAATCAACTACAGTGACAATAATTGAATCAACTACAGTGAACTACAGAGAATCAACAACAGTGACAATTATTGTAGAGGTGACAATTATTCAGTTCTCTAAATTATTACCATTTTATCCATTTTTAGTTCTTTTCAAAATAAATTATTCATGTTCCCATTTAGATTCTTAATGCTTCTAATTCAGTTCATACTTCTTCCACCCCTCGTAGTTTATAAACTTGACCAGCATAAGTTTTATCCTACACGATCTCCGTAAAAAAATTTCTTCCCGACAACTTCGCGCATTCTTGTACGCCGATCGGGCGGCTTAGCCTCGTTTGATAATTCATTTAGATATTTTTGAGCTGAAATCCCGTACTTCTAGGCGATAGACGGCGGATTTAGCTGAGCGGTTGATCCTACTTTATGCGCCTAACCATAAAATTGCCGGATTTTTAAAACGGGATGTGTTCTTTCGGTCTTGTCTTGAACGATATTGTGCGCTTCAGCCGTTGTAAGCTTCGTTTAGCCTGTTTGCCATTTGCTAAAATTTCTGTTTCTTTGATTAAATTTTAGAATTACAATAATGTGGTAGGAAAGTTCATTTTTACTGACCTATACACAATCACAGTTACTTTACTGTCTTTCTATTCCCATGCAATTAAGAAGTCTTACCGGGAGAAATTTCGTCTTCTTTCCCGTTAGGTCATAATTCTTCCTGACTTTCCAATAATTTCGAAGGTTACGTAAACAATTGGGCTTCGTTTTAAACTATTTGAAAATTTAAAGAGCTTTCTTAAATGAATGCTCGACAAATATGTCGTTTTTTATGATAGAAAATCAAGATGAAAAGTAATTTTGATGAAAATTTATGGTTTTAATTCAATTAAAATTGAATATTAAAACTATATATTGATGTACCATCGTTCAACATGGAGTCGTTAGTTTACTTGACACACTATGCCCTGGCTAGAATTTCAAAAGTAACTTAATGTTAACCTAACCTGGTAGGAGTAATGAGAAAAAAATCACTTCAAGTCATTTTCCTTTCTTCTTTGTTAAACTGCGGGATAGAAATACTGCACATAAATAAAACTCACAGAAAATGTACGGATAATCAGCATAAATGTTTGATTCTAATTGACACAAATATTTAAAATGTAATCACTAATTTCAAACACCAATTTGTTCAAAGCGTAACTGAAACACTTCAACTTACGCGAATGGAGGTGCCTTAGTCTTTATGAATTCATTAGGTGTGAATTTAGAATTTATTTTTCTAAAAGGAAAGGTAATGGAAATATATTTGCACGATGAAACGATATTTAACTACGATAATGACAATAAACGCAAACAAAAACCTTGGCGGTCACAAGCTATATATATTTTACAGTAGCGCAGCTGATGCGCTATATAGACGCAGTAATGCAGAATAACAAATTATCTGGCAGGTACTGCTATCCTAAATATGGTTAAATAAAACGATCTAAAACTACGTATAATTAAGGGATCGTGCGAAAATTTCATGTCGTACCCACATTGGACGTGATCCATTATATGTCATATTATTTTACTTATCGTAATTTTGCAGACAATTATTATTATCTTTATTATTCTTTCTAAACATTTCTCTCTAGCTTTGAGATTTGTTCGTAGACCAACTTTCTTTTTTTTTGCGTTCGACGAAATGTTAAATTCTTCGCTAAATCATGACAAATCTTGAAATGAAAACTGCTGAATCATTCCGCAATATTGACCACGTTTTTAAGCCTATTTATTGGGTGTGCTTATCGCTTCCTCTTATTTGATAAGCATTCATTCCGACTGTGTGTTCCTGGGCACTGGCGTGGCGCTAGCATTTCTGCGGGATAAAGCCCAGTAACTCGGCAATTGTGCAGGATCTCACAGAAGTAATATTTAGCGTTAAAAATAAAGTTTATTCTAAATGGCAATCAGGGTCTTACAAGGGCATATTTCATGGTTTTTAGTTTGTTTAACGAAGAATGCGCATGAGTTTTAGAAGAATGCGCATGAGTAGTGTTGTATTAGATTCAACGTTTATTTTTTGCTTCATTATTGAAATAGAAAGACTGCTAAGGTTGTGCTCTCATGCTATATGATGAGGTTGTCAGGCCTGCTCTGTTCTTTCCCTCGGATGAGCACCGAAGGAAGTCGCTCATCATTAGGCCGAGGGAAGCTCCTGAATGATAACATCGGCGTCGTCACCTTCGTCTTTCTGACATTGATTGATGGGCCGAAATAATTCCCATTAAAGCCTGATCGACCTTTGTAAGAAGTGCTGAGAATTAATATAAAAAACGGTCGTTTGCATCGATTCGAGGTTGAAACTTCCTCCGCCATGACCAATTTTTTCCCCAAATTGATTTTAACTAACTTGATTCACAATCAAAACGGCTCAATCGGAGTCATTGGTAGGAATGAAATGATTTACTTCGAATTTATTGTAAGATAAGGACGATTTTTTTCAGTATTCTCATCATTTGGAGCCGTTTTTATGAAAGTAGTTTTATAGATCGTTGTCCATTGTGTATCTTTTAAATCGGGAATTTTTAAGTTCACTTCACAACAAGAGCTTTCGTGGTGAAACAACTGTCGCATCAACTCGACAATTTCTATTCATGTTACCGCTGTTAGCCTACGTCTGATATTTTTCATTCAAATATCCATTCGGTTAGAATTTTGATCCACAATGCTAGATTTCTGTTCTTTGTCCGAAGGCAAAGAGGAAATGCTTTGTTTTTCCAGTGGATGGTCGCAGAAGTTTTCGCGCCTCTGCGGCTGAGCTACGTAAAAAAGTCCTCAAGTTGTCTCAGTGACATATTGAGGAAACTTACGCGTTTAGATGGATGAGAGGAGCTGGTGCGTGCGTGCAAAAAGAGCCTCGTGTGCTGCTATACTCGGGCAAACTTGCCGTTCTCTCGCCTAAGTGTTCTTGCCAACTTGTTACCTTGAGTGCACCTACGCGCTGTGACTCGACACACTGCATCCCTCTCGAACACGTGGACGTCTTCTTACCTGTGTCCAAGAACGTCTGGACTGGATAATCTTGGTCTTGATAACTTGGATATAATTACTGAATAAATTGCCAGCCATTTCTTTAGATGAAATTCCTTGATCCTGCATGAAATAGCACTAAGAGAACTAAAGTTATAAAATACTAGATACTAACTGAATTAAGTACTAGAAAGACTGTTCTTGTAAATGGCCACAACTCTGCGAGTTGATTGATTCTATGGTGAACTAGACACGGTCCATCTTTGCATAATAGTTTTTTACCCAAGAATGTAGGTACGTCAATGCCAGAAAAATCGAAAGAGAATTGACTGCAAAAGGTTAAAACTACCTTCAGATTTTAAAATCAGTTCACTGGCGTGTATCTTCCATATTTTAAAAAAATAAATTGCTACTGGATTTGGATTTATTATTAATTATTATTAAATATACGCATTTATCATGAATTTATTCAGTTAGACTGCTTATGGCTTGCTTGTTATAGTGAAATAAGTGGCGTTAATCTCTTATATTTTTGCTATTGACCCTTTATCATGGTTGATTTACTTGCGATTGTTGACGAAAGTTAGAAGTTTTTTTAATTAATTATCATGCTTGATTTTATATTTAGACCCTGCCATTTGGCCTGGTACAATTGGTATATAACACATAGCCATAGTTTGGACACGCACAAAAATACAGAAGCTATGAAATCACGACATGCTCATATACTAAAAATGAAATCCTTTTGCACCGTTTGGGTGTTGGCCATTCATTCATCGGTCGCCTGTAAAATTTGCGTGATTTTTATCATGGTTGAGCGAGCTGATGGCATCGTCGTAAGTGGCTCAGCTATGGCCCGTTGCGTGTGCCGGTTTTCAGAGCGCCACAATAATCCTGACGAATGAAGGGAAGCAGTTTGCACTTCCCCTGCGATTTGCTCTACGACTCAGTTTCCTGCTCGGCTCGTGACCTTTTTTCCTACTCAAGTCTTACCGTCAACAAAAAATGGAGACGAAGTATGTCGGCTACTTGCAATTTTCTATTGCCGGGAAAGTTTGAGAGCGCGAGCTGTGTGTGCGACTGCGCTGCTTAACGTAGATTTATCTACGAGTACTAATTTCAGATGTACTAGTACTAGTACTAGTTTCAGATGTATAATTTTATTGACGGTTACTAACTTCGAGGAAATGTGAACGTATTCGGTGCTTAAGAATGTTTAAAAATCATTTCATATGTGTGTAAAAATTCAACTTTTATATCTATCCTATGTTGACGGAATAACCGTTGCCTCACCTCCGTGTAAGTATTCTGAAGTCTGACGGAAGGAAACGAAATATTTTATTTGCCATTGAGGGAAGTGTTGGTTAGCGGTGAGGGGTTCATAGTTTGATTAAATAGTTTACAAGTATTATAGTACTGGGCACCCTAAATAATGTAATGAATTTTAAACCTCGATTGTGAGTAACTCGGACTGTACGCACTGCAAAGCGTCAACTCAACGGCCAGCTTCGAAAAGTGAAACAGGCAGCTTGTCAGAGAAACCAATTAATAAAGAACGGCGACTGAAGGAATATTAGTTTTACCTGCAATCCCATGAACGAGTCAACTTGTGATGAGGGCTGTCATCAGGACATCACTGAATTGATGTTGGGCAACAGTCATTGGCCGCGGCCGTAAGTTTTAATTGAGTCGCTCCTCACTAACGGCTACAGATAGAGCCGCAGCGGTATATCGAAACTCTGTTCGGCAAGAAAATACAGCTTGACGGGATAACCTTCACTTTATTTGTAAAAAAATACGCGTAAATTACTCGCTTCGTGGCCAAATCGATTAAAATTTTACTGAATTGATGCGGGTAAGGGGAGAATTTGAATGATGGGGGAATAGAGGTGCCTATATAATGCTCGTCACCTTACCCAGTTTACTTCGCCTATCGCCAGCGTAGTCATTTTTTGCATAAGTGTACTTGCATAAGTGTGTTTGTTTCGGGTATGAATGAGTACAAATGATGTACATAAACATGAATTGCGTTGGAGTTTCATCGCGTAATTATGGTGTGTTATATAATGTATATACTGTTTCATTTAGAAATGGTGAGGTATCTGCGTTTGTGCGTACGTAGTCTTACGCGTATACCAGCTGGGCCTATACTTTAAAAAAAAAGTTAAGAGATCGTAAGTTCATCAGACAATCATTGACGGCCTTTCAAGCAAAATCCACCAATCATAGACAAGAAAATAGAGCGTAAGTACTTACGTTCACATAGCGAGTTTTGAAAGTATGGCCCCGGTAGTCTATCTTGTAATGACCTGCGCACATCCTGCCTTGATGGCAGGTCTTCATTCAGCTCGCAGGAACGCTGCTCTATATGATATTGCTCTCTCCTCTCCCGCCCACAGGTATAAACTGACAGCAACTTTCATCGACGGAATTCCTCGCCTCCAGAGTAATTAACTGCTTGTCTCCTGAAGCTGGCCGTACATTTACCCGCACTATTCGGGTCTGGCTCTGTTAAGTTGTGTTGACGCAGTTTTGTGGTCGATTTCAAAATTGTCCAAGCCAAAAAAAAAAAAAATGAAACTCGGTACTCACTGCTGTGAGTGACCGAACGGATTTTCTTGTCGATGAAAACTTGAGGTCACGACGGACGGACAGACGGACGGACGGACGGACAAACAGACAGACAGACAGACGGACATGGCGAGCACAATAGTGCATTTTTTCCATAAATGAGAAAATGCGCTAAAAAAAAGCTTCCATCTATAATGTAAAAGTTTTCAAAAATTCTGTATTATTACATTATCAAAGATTTCAAGGGGAAAATATTTACTTCTGCTCGGAGAAGCATTGTTACAATATTTTATTTATTTTTGTTTTGTCAAAACCTCAGTTTTATCAGTAGGTGCTTTTTCAACTTCATGGGCTATTGTAATACATTTGATTAACTGACAGGGGGGCATGCTCTGATTGTGTGTCCGGGTTAGTTATTCACGCCGCACGTCTCTTCTTATTATAGGCGTTAGCGGTCCGGCTGTAGAACAAGTGTTTACTTTATTAACCTCATTACTGGTGCCATTTAGGCCTCAAATGTCAACCACTACACTGAGAGATGCGGATTTATTAACACTGTTATGTCGGCACTTTTTTGCAACCTTTTGCTTAATCTCATTGTCTAAAATTTCATTTATCTCATTGTAGGCTATCAAAAATATTTAATTTCTTATCATCAGTCGGTGAGAGACGAGTGCAATAAAACCTGAATGTTCAATAAATTTAAACACAAGTGTTCCCAGTTTATATTGTGAGTAAATTGAGAACTGACTAACATGATTTTTAACGAATTTTTTGACCATGTCAAATGAATCCTTATGATTATGAATAAAAGGTTTTCAGCTCAATATATATCAGCTATTCAGACTAAGATTCTTAGGTGAACTTATAGTTTTTGTGCAGTCCTTGTTTCTGTTTCTTAGATGATGTTATCTCACCATATGCTAGACTTCAATCCTGTTCCAAAGTTCTTCAAAGCGTTCGATGTATAGATTCTTTTCTCTGGCTAAGAACTTCTCATCGGAGAGATTAGTTTCGATCTTTGACCACTGAAAAGAAAGACTTGATTGCTTCCTTTCATGCGCGCTGACTTCCTCTGGGAAGCTGTTGAATTTCTAAAATGAAAAGGGATAGTCATTTATCATCGTCGTAGATACGCGTAAGAAAACTTACGGTAAAAGTTACAGCTTAGCAGTAATTCTGTGGATATTTCTGCAATGCCTCAAAATTTTCTTAACGTTAAAACTTTGACGAATTCTCAAAGATTTACCTTAATTTGAATTAAGGTTTCCATGATTAAATTGAATTGTCGCGATGCCCTCGATAATATAAGTTCGTTTTCCGAAATTCTTTGATATTTTAGCGTAGTCAAATTTGTAAGTATGTTACTGTTATGTGATCAAATTAATGCACTTCTGAACGAACGTGCACTTTTTGCTCGCCCACCTACAGCGTCGTACCCACGTACGATATAACGGTCTAGATAATAGCGACCTTCACATTTCGATTCGCCACTTACAGGTTCCAGAGCTTCTCCTTGATCGTATTCTCCATTGAACATTTGTTAAAACTTAATCAAGGTGAACTAGTATTAGATGTGCTTTATTGTTGCATATTCTGATTCCGAAGACAATAGTTGATGCGATTCCTAACAAAATTTCACTTACTACGAACTCTTTGAAGAGCTATTTATTAATTATCTTCTGCCAATTATTGATAAACTACGTCGGTACTCTCTATGGTTAAGTTAAAGTCATTTGTGTCTAGAAATAATATTCATAGCTTTACCACTGATTGTTTTCAGAGCCTTGGTTTACTATTCGGATTCGGTGATACATTGCATCGGCGATACAACCCAGCGCTTGTAATACGAGTGTAGTCTGCACGACATCTTGCGTACGGTATGTATAAAGGTCGATTTCATTCCTTGCGCAATTCATTCAAATGATTTTTGCCCCCAAATTTTTTAGACCAACTTTGGCACTGCGCCTGCATTCAAACTTTTAATACTTCATTACAGCAGGAGAGAATGGAGTTCGCCACCACCTATTGTTCCTGAGTACTTCGCTCCTATTTTCTTCAGTGGGCGCGAGCATCTTGAAAAAGCCCCCGGTTATTTTGATGGCACAGAATTGCGCTTTTTTTTAGCCGTACCAGGAATGAAGTGGACAGCTTTGTCATTCAAAACGATTGCTTAATGCACGCGTCTTTCATACTTACTTTTTATTCACTTTTTCATCTGTCCCCAATAGCACCCATTAATTTTTATTAATTATAAGTCCTCTCTTATTTTTGGTGTAAATGCCTACTCCTATCGTGTTTATCTCGGATACATTACTTGATTCTTCTTTTCGGAGCCTCATATTGCGGTTAGCCGTTTTATGCCCTCTCATGTTTCAAGCCGAACTTCTCTTTTTCTTTACTTTTACCTCTTTTCTATCCTTGTCGTACCTCCCTCCTCTCCACCGCTCTTCCCAGGAGGAATGAGAACAATCATGCCGACAGTTTTCTGTACCTCACGGGAATCCAAGGCGCGAATTGACTGCGAGACAAGCGCGACGTTGCCTGGCTCTGTAGCTGCTGCACGTAGCCCATGTTTCTGCCTTCGGTAGCGATTGTTATTTTTCATGAGATTATAGATTGCCTCAATTGTTTGTCAATCATAATGGTTCTACCGAAGAATGATTGCTTGTGTAGTGGAAAATTGCTGGATTATTGTTCGATATTTTGTTAGTGCAAACTTTCCAGGATTGAATGTAAAGATTGATGTACAAAAGGGGGTCGAACGAGTTTCTCAAAAAATTACCTTCCTGCGCTCATATCTCCGGTCTCAAGCTTACGATTTAGTTCAAATTATTTTCCCATAATCTCCGAGTCACGACGAAATTTTTAATGTATAACATGTCCCTGAAAAAATTCGTTTAATGTTTTATTTTCTGCAAGTGCTTGAATTTTTTCGAGGAAAAATTTTTTAAAAGACTAGTGTAACTCTCAGCTCCATTGAAACAAAAATCCTCAGCCCATATATAAGTTTTATTATCTGAGCTTCAATTTTCCAGCATTCTTCAATTTCTGTTTCTGCAGTTATACTTTTATTGTCAGTTTTCTTGAGTCTAGGTAGAAGTACTAGTATAATAATAACAGACTGATGACATAATTAATGTCATCAGTCTTTTTCTAAAGGATTCCTTTTGAGTTTTGCTATCCTTTTCCATTTGTAAGAACAAGATTAAGCATCATTTTTTTCAAGCGACCTAATCATGTCTCTTGAACAGTCACTCCGAGTCGCTTAATCAAGTCACTTGTGACACTCGAACAATTTGTAGGCCTCAGCTGCGATGTCGACGTTGGAACTACAAGTATTTTATACTAATTTCGACCATTAAAGGCTGCCCGGCTGACGCGAGCCTCGAGGTGGCGGAGGGGGGTGTGTTGCTGTGGAGGTCAGACATTCGTGACATCGCTGGATGCCTTTCTAGGACAATGGCTGCGATTTGCCCGTTAGAACAGTGGTTCGAAAACTAATACGCGTACCATTAGGAGTTTGCGAGTGTTTCCTAGAAGACGTAGATCCATTCGTGACATCGCTGCATGCCTTTCTAGGACAATGGCTGGGATTTGCCCGTTAGAAAAGTGGTTCGAAAACTAATACGCGTACCATTAGGAGTTTGCGAGTGTTTCCTAGAAGACGTAGATCCATTCGTGACATCGCTGCGTGCCTTTCTAGGACAATGGCTGTGATTTGCCCGTTAGAACAGTGGTTCGAAAAATAAAACGCGTACTATTAGGGGTTTGCGAGGGTTTATTATAAAACGTGAATATTTTAGGTGTCGCAAACAAACCACCCACCTGGTCCAAGCAGTCTACCATTATACTTAAACTGATCATATAGTACCTAGTGCGTTCATTATTAGTGCACTTATTGGAAGTAAATACTACTACTATTTTATTAATAGGTGCAATAATAATAATATTTTTTCATCAACTGCCAGTATGAAGTACCTATTAGTTGTTGACGCGCCGCGGATGCCTGGTGGTGACAGCACAGTAGACATTTCGCGTACACATTAAAAATAGTGTGTAATTTTCAGTTTTTCCGCAGTTATTTGAAAGTTTTTAGAAAGATAACCCTGAATATTGAGTTGACTTTTTAAAGCAAATATTCATTATTGAAATATTATTGATTGTCATAACGGGACACAAATCGACTAATGCTTACATGCTAGACTAAATGTATGGTAAAAATATTCAAATTTATTAAAGTCTGTTCTCCGAAGATTATTCTACTTTTAACAGAGAAAATATGCTTATTTGTCTAGACTTTTAAGCAAGTTTGATTGAAGAGCAGAGCATGCTTTTTATTAAGCATGTCAATCATAATGAATATTTACTTGATTCATTTATTTAGTTCACAAACGCATGCTCTGGTCTTCAATCAAACTTGCATAAAAGAAAAGCTTCTGCCAAACTACACCAATTTTCTAGACATATATATAAATGAGATTATCTTGCGAGTGTCACATTCATCATAATTTTCATTGGCATGGCATTAGGCTCTGTCCTTGGCACTTGATGCGTCATGTAACGGCCGCTGATCAGGGGCCTTACTTGCAAAACTCGCTAAGTGAACGAAAGTACTGACGCTCTATTTTCTTGTCTGTGATTGGTGGATTTTGCTCGAAAGGCCGTCAATGATTGGCTGATGAACTTACGATCTCTTAACTGTTTTTGAAAGTATAGGCCCAGGGCCGTATTATCAAAACATCGTAAGTACGCAAAATCGACTTACGAGTGGCGTAAGTGCTGATATGATGACGTTATTCCGGCTCCTCTAGTGCATGTCATCCTCGCTGACGTCGATGATTTTGGCTCTCATTAAAAATTTTTTAAGGAACTTCCTGGATTTAATTCATTTTTATCGCATATTCTCTAGAAATTTTTCTAGTTTCTGGCCTGATGTTCCGGTTATAAAATAAAAGTCTAAGACAATTGTTTAAAAAATGTAAAGTTCGTAAAAAATTGAATTTTCAACTTCTCGCGACGCATTTGGGGTATATGGGAAAGGTGCTGATATTATCACAGATTTCATGGTAATTTGTTTATGTATTTCGTAATAACATATTAGAAACTCACTTTTTCACGTTCTGCGTCACATGAAAAAATCTATCGTAATTTTATTCTCATTTCTAGATACCGACAAATTAGCTTTTATTCACAGCTCTCTCGCTGTAGAATTCAGGTTACCTTTTATCACGCATCGTAAAAGGAAGAACGCGAAACAACTCTAATCTGACGCTGTTATCGTACCCGCGACATACCACGACAGATGCCAGGGGCCCACAGCGGTGCGGCTATATAAGCAGCTTACCTTCTTTGCGTGGAAGGAATAGCCACAGGCTGCCTCAAAGCCCCGCTATGTTAATGTTCAGTAAAGCCCAAAAGTCTCGGACAAACATCATGCAGTCGTTGCAGTTGACAAGCGATATGGCGCTGAAGGCCACAAAATAATGTCTATGCTGCAACTAGTAACTAATAAGATTTAATAGGATTTCTTGAATTGATTGAGTTTACAAACTCCTTTTGAGCTTAAGAGTTTTTGTATTACCATCATTGATATTAAAATTGTTTAAAAGTCTAAATGATTCCTCTTCTAGCTATTATCGACAACTTAAATAATTGCTTTCGTGTTGATATCAAGAACTATAATTTCGTGCGACTATAAGTGTTGAAGAAAATATATTCGTTGTGTGTCTAATATTTAGCGGCTGATGTGTAGAACCGTACATCTGAAGTCGAAAAATTTCTGCAAGGCTTCGGTAAATTTATTTGTGCTCCTTCGAGCGTAACTTCTATAACGCTGGACCCTTGTTGTTCATCGTTGCACATTTATTGAAGCGAAATATTAAGGGTCAACATTGAGGCCTAAGTGAAAAGTTTTGGCAAAACTTGGTGAAAAAGAAGCTTCAACTTCAGCAGGGATTGGAACTTGAGCTCTTCTGAACGGCTTTGCGTGAAAGAGTTCGAAGTTGTATAAGTTTGAGTGTAGCTTGCCTCCTTTTCTTCATTTATTCTTCCATATTGTTCGATTAGCCCAACTGGAATAAGATATGAAAAAAATTGGGTTCAACTCATCCTGAAGTCAGTTCGATAGAGAAGTCAGCTTTATAAGTTATCACTTTGAACAATTAGAACACTTCCTCATAATAAAATGTTCTACATGGGTCAAATGCGAACAATTAAATTAATCGGATCTTAATGTGAACTGAATTGGAGTTGTAATTTTTCATAACTTTCAGCGTCATGTAATAGAAATATTTTTTACCGATCTAATTTATAGAGCTATATTTACTCATATATATGACGCTTCATTTCCTCTGAATCGTTTATTTTGGCAAAACCTTCTAATGTTTGTGCAACAATTATTCCAATTAGCGGAACCTCAGAGTTCTTCGTTGAGTAAAAGGGGACCGGGGCGAACACGTTCTTATGTCAACACAACGAACGTTTGCAAGCATAAAAATAAAACTGTTGGTTCTGACAATGTTTGTGTGGGTTGATATGTGTTTTTAAAATAGCATTAATAATTCTTCACGTGTTGTATTCACGTATCGAATATTTAGAAATTGTGAAAGTGTAATAAGTTTCAATTAATATTTTCTTAATTTTAATGTGAAATGTTTTTTTTTCAATGTTAGCAGACCGAAAATCTTGTTATTGTTGACGGTTTGAAGGTGAAGAATTCACGGCTCTCTAACTTTTAGTTGCGCTCGTAAAGAAGAAGATATTGGATTTGAATTTAACTTGATGCGCGAACAGTCTTTAAATTTGCGGAAATCGAGAGAAGGACAGAAAATTCGGAAATTGGTTACATCAATTGATGTACCTATATAAGCGTATCAATTTAGGCATTGAATAATAAATCGGTAATTAATTCAATTTATCTCCACTGAGACACTTATCTAATAATATAAAATTATAAAATAAGTTTAAATTGTTTTTGCCTCATTGTTCATTGTTTCCGCTGATCAGGACTGCTTCTCATTATGAGGCAAAAGTTCATGTCTCTCTAATGCTTTCAAAAATGACTGCATAACCTCGTTCAAGTTGCCGCCTTAAAAAAGTCCTACTGTTCTTGGTAACAATTCACGCTATCGCTGCTTATGAAACATGGCGCTCGCTAAATTCACTGGCAGGTCTCGACAAATGTATCAGTAGCTTAAAGCGAACACTCTCTTATACTGTTGAAATCGTTTGCTTTCAAATATCGAAACACTAGGTATGTGAGGTAATATATTTATCAGGTTGGCAATATTTAGGATAATGGGGCGAATTGTGGCTCAGGGCAAATGGGGCAAACGTGCTCATCCGCAAAATGAAAGGAAAATAATGATGGAGTTCAAATTTTACATCTGTGATTTGTGCCGTAAAACTTAAACAGAAAAAGAGGTAAGCGAGGAAGTCAGCATCACTAGGAAAATTCGGTGCCACAGGTCCAGACGAAATTGCGCTCCTCGCTCTGCTAACTTTTAAAAAAGTTCCCAAGTAGGTCGGCGCTTTGGTTTAGATTCGTTCAAACTGCTTTATTGTGCCGAGCTTCTTCGATCGACGAAGCTTCTTGCATCGCCAATAATGCACGAGGCCGCCCCAACTTTTGCGCGCCCTTCATATGCTTCCTTTGCTGGGAGCGAAAACTTTGTCGTAAACGCTGTGTGGTCTTACCGTTTCCGCCTCATGATTTGGGCGCTCTTTATAGTACTCGACTTGAGTGCGTTCTTTCCATCGTTAGACTAAGTGAAATATTGGCTGACAATTGAAGACCTTGGCTGACAATTGAAGACCTTGGCTGACAATTAAAGACCTTGGCTGCCAATTAAAGACCTTGGCTGACAATTGAAGACCTTGGCTGACAATTGAAGACCTTGGCTGACAATTGAAGACCTTGACTGCCAATTAAATACCTTGGCTGACAATTGAAGACCTTGGCTGGCAATATTGAACAACTTATCAAGAAAATATTCAATTATATTTCTTCTAGAGACAGATATCAAGCAGCTTATCCTTACTAAGTCATTGCATATGGAAAGACGTTTATGCCTACGTATGTAGTATGTACCTAAAGTTTATTTTATAACAGGAAGCTGTTCTGAACGCGGCTAGCGTGAGAATACGTGCACCAGATCTTTTTGACATTCTCTTCCGCATTTACGCGGAGTACGAGGATGAACTTGGTTGCATGAAATTCTGTAACTAAACATGAAATCATTGTGAGAATTATGCATGTATTTGAATTTGAGTATCAGTTCAGTTATAATTCATATTACTATTGCCTATATTCAGCTTAATTCAGATGTGAAAGGCTTAGATTCGAAGGTAATGTTCCGGTTGAGTTTTAAGGAAGCCAAACGGCTAAAATTTTTTTCCTGGGCTCAACCATGTAAGCTTTGTAAACAGTTACGTTAGCGTAAAGAATAATGTAAAAATATTATTTTAAATCTTAATAGGTTGATTCTCTACAAATGTGAAAGAATTATCACTGTGTACAAATTTTCTGATTTGTTTCGGTTTCGACTAAATTTTATATCGCGCATTTCGGAGGGTCGCGATTCTATCCTCTGGAGGCTCTACCGAAGTTCAAACATTTCTCAATATAGTGGGAAAAGGAAAAGTTCGCGAAGAAAAGAAATTATTTTCTCAATATTTTCTTCATGCATCAAAGAATCATTATTTTAGAATATATACATTTAAACTAGACGCGAGTACATCCGACTGCACGTTTACATGCACTCAAATGAACGAATGCCGCATCAAAGTTACGTTTGGCTGAATTTTTAGCTTTCAATTCATGTTACTCTCAATTATTTCTCTTCATATTCATAATTTAAACAGATTTTAGGGGTCAAAAACACTTCAGGCAAAGCTGCTCTCAATTCCTTCTCATGTTTGCACAGCTTTCCAAACTTGAAGCAAATTATCGTCAGACAAAGAAGCTCTCCTGATTAGCGTAACTTCTTTTCGGTCCTGCTCCATTTTTAAACAAAATTTCACGATTTTTTTAAGAATTTAGCAATTTGTGAAGTTTCATGAGTCTCTTTTACTCCTACCGGAAACTATAATCAAGTTAGGACTACGCATATGCACAAAATATATGTTAAGGTTCGACAAGTTATGCACAAAATATATGTTAAGGTTCGACTAGTTAATTCTGCACAAAATATATGTTGAAGTTCGACAAGTTGATCATGTACAAAATATATGTTGAGATTCGACAAGTTAATTATGCACAAAATATATGTTAAGGTTCGACAAGTTAATTATTTATTACAGAAACGTCTTAGTCTGCATTGTTCGAAAATTAGTTCTTCTTGATTAGTCATTATTTATAGTCCTTTATAGTAGCTTTAAAGCAAATTGTTGTTACTGTTTCTGTATGGTTATTTCGAAATTTCTGTGAAATTCCTCATTATAATTGACACTATGAAAATTAATCATGAATACTGAAACACTAAAGTTCCACTTCGTTGCATGTTTAGGACCAGATCCGTGCCCAATAATATCACCCAGCCATCTGTTGAAATAGATTCTGACAAACATTGAAAAATTGATCTGAACCTCAATATCTTTATTCAGAGTATGCCTTCATAAGGTTCTAGAACTCTTTTATGAAGCACTGATTATGTTATGGTCTGATATTAATTCGACTTAGGAGATTAGGATGTTGTGAGATTAGGTTTACACCTAATCTCACGTGAAAATGCCTAAAGCGACCTATAATGTGCTGGTTGGTTGAACAATTTACAGTGCACACGATTACGAAAAGGTGTTTATTGTACTTTCAGCTCCTTAATCTGCGTATAGTTGTGTTTAATTTTCAACTCTTAAAAATAAATAAAACTCTCGCACACCATTTGAACGACGCGGCAAGTGCGTATCGTCTCGTATCGTCTTCATCGCAATCCCGTTCCCTTGGGCCGACCTGTTATGTGCGTTAGCTAGCTAGCATGACTCCTCGAATTAAGATTTCTTGTGCATGTTACTGGCTCGAGTCCCGTTTCAGTTTTTTATTCTGGTGCCCGGAATGAGTACCGTGGATGCAGGGTGACGAACGAGATCGTTATCTCGTCCAACCGTTCCGCTCGTCCTCTTTGTGCGCAGGCCTTCAGTTCCAGGCCATTCCTGTCGTGAGATCTCTGGATGATTAGGAACTGAGGTAATTTTTTTATGGGTTAACTTCCTCTGGACACCCCACGCACTATTTTTTTTCTGACGTTCTTCATGTCAGTTTATTTAAAATTTAGTATCTTTGACGATTAATAATGAATGTCATTTACCTGATCAAGAAATTTCGAACGTCAACCCGGTTCTTCGACTGAAATTGACTCACTTTTTCATTTGAAAGCGTGCTGCGTTTCTCCCTCAGTTGAACCAATACCAGAACCACGACAAATAAGAGATCAGGTCCTATCAGCAGCGCTTTACGGCTTTTCAAACAGGCACCCTTAGAGCGAAGTGTTTGTTATCAGGTTCGATCGTTCAGGTGAATTTGAAGTTCACGAATTTCATATGTTGTATGGAATCTTATATTTCAGTCCTAATTCAGTATTTTCCTCCCGGTCTGTAATGAGTTTACGACTTTGCTCTATGATTTTATAGCAAGGGACTAACAGTCGCATTTCAAATGAATCAAATGTCATTTTATTAAAAACTCGGCTAAATATTTATCAGAATGGAATGAACAAATTTGCCTTCTGAAAAACATTGGTTGAAAAAGGAATTAGTTTTCGCCTGAGAGGCTCTCCGGACTTGAAAACTTCCACGCCAGATGTTTGCTTATGTGACATCTGCTGACATGGCGAACTTTATCTGCTATGGACGGTATCACACAAGCGGTGCAAAGCAACGAAACAACGAGAAGTGCGTCGTCATGATTGATCTGATTCCTTGGACCATGGCTACGCGGAGTCATCTGTTGCTTGGTCCGGCGTTTGATAGTCTGGAAAGTTTTACAAAAGCGAACATAGCGCTTTAACGGTCACGTTTGAGCTGGCAATGGGCCGACCGAGCATCTGTTGCTTCCAGCGCTCTTGCAAGGTGCCGGTGTCGATGCGGGTTGTGAAAGAGGCTCGAGTGGGTGGATGGGGATCGTTGGGCACGCTTTAATTAAATAATGTGGTTGGGGAGAGGGCGTACGGAATTACCTTATTCAGCGGTGCAGGTGTTGCTGTGACTTTAGAAAGGGTGTGATCTTCGGCGCTGGTTGTCATTTTGATTTCGGTGCAACCTTGTGACTTTAGAGACTCGCTTGTTAATATTGATATTGCTATGTGATTGACGATGCGTCATTCTCGATTCAGCTGGAATAGTATGAGGAAAACGCAACCAGAGCTTTTGTTAATCATGACTGACAAGTATTAATCACCTGCAGGCGCGATTATAAAATTAAAGAGCGAAGTGTTAGCTTTCAGTTGCTTGGGTAACGGAATATGTGGTTTGGATTGAAAAAATTCCATGGGTTTTCCGAACGGAAGGAATTCTTTTATAGTTGACAGACAAGTTCGTAGGTTTTTCGCGTTTTTCTTGTAATTGTATTATACTTTTTGATGTGCAATTTACGGAGTATTAGTCTGAAATATTTTTGAATAACATTTTTTTTCATGCATTGCTGCGGTAACGAAGATTACTATTATATTACTGTAAGTCTATTCGTAGAATGCGGAATCTATTTTTGGGATCATTTTTCCATGAACGCCCAAATTTTGGCGTGAGTGAGGTTTGGAATTTTACGCCTGCTCGACTATAAATTCCTGACATTCTCGTAACCATAATTGGACGATAGGGAATTTTCAGTGGTGCGGTAAAGTAGCCTCGCTTGGGTGGCCACCGCCAAATGCGTTCAATATGCCGCATGTGCCAATTTGGTCATCGTTCGCTCATAGCAGGGGCCATACTTTCAAAACTCGCTATGTGAACGTAAGTACTAGCGCTCTATTTTCTTGTTTATGATTGGTGTATTTTGCTAGAAAAGCCGTCAATGATTGGCTGACGAACTTACGATCTCTTAACTTTTTTGAAAGTATAGGCCCTGATCCATGGGCTCACCGCCGCTGCATATGGGCTCGAAGGTTCCTTTATTCCTGACATAGAAATTCATTCTTTTTAATTCTCTTAATGGATGTCATAGAATGTCGGGCGCGGCCGTCCTAAATTAGACTAGAGGCCCACGATAATGCTGCAAGGGCGGGGTAACGCGTCCCAATTGATTAACTTAGAATGAAATTGTTTTAATTGTGTATTACCACCTTGGGTCGTGTTACAACGAAATTGTTGTTGAATTAGCTTAGGTTGAGTACTACGTCACTAGGATCACAAAATTGAGGAACATTCCGGCTTGCCTTAATTTATATTCCTTTTGTTGCGATTCTCCTTTCCACTCCATTTTCCACTGAAACATTCCACTCCTTTTTCCATTTACGTAATTTTTTCCTATTTTAATCTGTGTACATTAAATCATATGTACATCGATCGATGCATTCCAGTCATTGTTATGCAAATTTTAATGAAAATACAAATTTCATAATGCTCTCTCCAGAGCACTCGTGCATGCCTAGTTTACGAGCACTTGAATTAAGCGTTTCGCGAGAGTTTGCCTGTTTCCTTTGCTCCTATCGTTTTCGCCGTGTAGAGTGAAGTCTATACTGCTTATTTGCAGTTTATGCTGACGTGGACTGGCTATGTTTTGTACGGGAGACTTAATTTTTGCATGTATCGATATTCTCTTTAGCCGTTGTCGTATCGTTATTTTCTCTCTCGAAAGCTATCGTTTGTGCTCTAAAACGCTTTTACTTGGACAACTGCTTGACGCGAATAAACTAGCGTGAACTTTCTAACGCCGATATAATGCGTAGATTCCTTACACGCGGTCGTGCGCTGCACCGCAAGTTTCTCGTTCGTTATCCGCAATGATCTTTGTGGGTCGCTACTTCATATAAACACACTGAACTCTAATATTCAAGCACGCATGTATGATACGGCATGCTTTGAAAGCGGCTGATACCTGATTGTGATTGCTTGAATACTTTCATGTTGTGGTCTTTTATTTATGTATTAATTATCATTATTTGCGGTTGTGCACTCAATTGTCAATAATTGTACGCGGTTGCATGCCTTTCGCTGTTGTTCGTGTTGTCTCCAAATAACCGTGGAGATGTACATACATTCAATTGCATTGTCTTAAAATCTTAATGGAAGTGATTCTTATATACGTTAGCATATATCTACAACACCAAATATGGATTCTTCCTCACTTTCTACTCTATTCAAAAAAATAATTGCCAAAAAAGCAAAAGCATAAAAATATATTTAATTTTATTGAGGATGCTTAAAAATGCTCGAGGTTTTCACACCTTATGAAAATTATTCTCTTCCGAACCCCAACTTCTTTAAAGTTCTGTCGATGAAAATACCTCTGCCTGTATGCATAGGAAATACGAATCTCCACGCCTAGCCTTGCAAAAGTACTTTTCCTTCTGAGGAGCGAGAAGAAATCTTTCTTCCCACTGGCTGACCACTGAGATAGGCCCTGCCAAGGGTTGTCGTGGGTCTAAGAAGTTGCATAACACGAAGCCCAAGAGCCCGTGTGCAGTGTGTACGTCTTTAGGGGACCTTTCTAATCCCTGTAGCACAGTGACCACTCAGATAGGCCCTGCCAAGGGATGTCGTGGGTCTAAGAAGTTGCATAACGCGCAACCCAAGAGCCCGTGTGTGTGTACGTCTTTAGGGGACCTTAATTTCTAACCCCTGTAGCACAGTGACCACTCAGATAGGCCCTGCCAAGGGTTGTCGTGGGTCTAAGAAGTTGCATAACACGCAGCCCAAGAGCCCATGTGTGTGTATATACGTTTTTAGGGGACCTTTCTAACCCCTGTAGCACAGTGACCACTCAGATAGGCCCTGCCAAGGGATGTCGTGGGTCTAAGAAGTTGCATAACACGCAGCCCAAGAGCCCGTGTGTGTGTATATACGTTTTTAGGGGACCTTTCTAACCCCTGTAGCATAGCAATTGTGGTCGCAAGAGACCTCAGCCGCTTGCATGCCGCGTCGTCAGACGGTGTTTGCTCAAGAGTTGCTGTGCAATCGGCTACCGCTCATGCCGAACTTCGTTTACCCATATGCGCAAATGGGGATTTTTGTGTTGTCCGCTCAATTACGACGAAAAAACTGTCACTGAATAATTATTTGTATTCCTTTTTATATCGCCATGAAAAGCGCTAATTCTTATTTTACCATTTAATCAGCAGCATGCAATTGGTTTTAACATTTAATCACGTTTGGCAGCAGTGTAGATAAAACATACGATTTTGTACTTGAAATTGTATGCACTTTGAGGTTGTAAATTTTGTGTACGTAAGTAACACTTCGACTGGGCTCTTAAGTAATCAAATATGTCGACTATTGTGAAGTGCGTCGCCGCTGATGCATTAGTGTTTACTTGCCACTGCTCAATTAAACCCTTTAAATGTATTGGAAGATGTGAACCTTTCATGTCTTATTTAAAGCGACTTGTATGTTTGTCACACTTTCAATTCCATTAGTTTGGTTATTTGAAAGCGTAAATAATGTAAATTCTGTTTCATTTCTGGTTTTTCGCGTATTGGCTAGAAGAGATTATTTTGTTAATTTAAAATTTTAAATGAAACTTTATTTACCATTTCATGAAACAATTACGTCATATATGCTAAATACCGATGAGGCTAGCACGAAATACTTTTGACTTAATTGACAGCAAAATAAAAATCTGCTCATACCGAAGCTGCAGCTTCGCCTGAGAACAAGAAACGGCTGAAGTTGTGCGAAAGAAAGTTCAACGTTCGAGGCTGTTGCTTGATGTTGTTTACTGCGATAATTAAGTTTCTACGCTCCCTCACTATAGGTGCCTTGCAGCATCCTTCCCGATAGACTGCTCGCTGCAACTTTTAATTGGTAGAAGCCTGGAACTTTCGCTGCAAACTTTTCTGATGGCTTTTGGATGCGTCATAAATTTAACGGCGCACCTGCTGTTGAAAGATCCTATACTGAGCCTTGCGAGTCTATAAGATTTCAGAGATTCTTCGTTTCTTCATGCAAAGTGCGCTCGCCGCGTTTCACTCTATTCAGATTTGCATGTTGCCCATTCCCGCGAACATTTTTGGTGAAATGTCTCAAATCTCTATTACTTGAGTACACCTGCATGAGCTCCGATGTGATTAGTAACCTTTAATACCATGCCGTGACAGTGATAATTTGAAATATCGTAATCAGTATGAATTTATCGGTGTAAGCCGAGCTTACCGAACGGTTTACTCATTTTTTATGTGAGATCCCGGTTATTTTGCACATTTTTTGAGTGAAGATGAAGATTGGGGCTGCATCTTTAAGGAGAAGTCCGTAAATCTGCCCGAAATAAGTGAGTTTGTCATGCTTTTTTGACAATTGCTTGACAAATGATCAAAAGTTTTACAGTTGGGTTGCGGTTGTAACTTGAATTTTTATTATCCCAAGATGCAAATTGTACAACTTGTATTATGCCGCCATAAATGTGAAAATTGTTGTCTCTAAAATTTCGAACAGGAAAATTCAGTAGATTTTTCACGCATGTAATGCGTCATATCGGCCGTCCGAACCCTTTAAACCATTGGATCATGAGAGTTCTGTAGCTTCTTTAAATATTTCAATCAAATTTATACTTTATAATAGTACTGCTCATCCTTGAAATAGAATGTTTAGGTCGCTAATGTTTAATTCGACTCAGGCCTTCGACCGGAGCAGGGATCTGGGCTTTGATCTGTCGTCGCTCCTTATTGTTTGCGTGACGAATGCAGAAGGCAACAAACATTTCAGTGGCAGTCTCGGCAAGGTAACGGAGTATTGTGACTAAATTATAAATCTATAGTTGCAGCTAAAGTTCCGTTAATTCATTTCCTTCTATATCTGTTGACATACGCTGACTCATTACGCTGGAACTGTACTTCATTAATTATTATGCAATTAACTTGCGTTTTTTGACATAAAGATGACTTAATAATTTTTCCAACGCCGTTAATCCTCGGTGGTTATGCATCATTTTTCCCTCCAGCGCATATACTTTTTTAACGCTATTCTTATCGCATTTCTTGGTTCAAAGCCTGAATAAATTTATGATTGAATACGGTCTGGATTTTCTTCTACCGACACCTCCATTTTTATCGTTTTCAGTCTTGCCGTTACGATTGCTCGAAATAAGCTCTACACAAGCGACGAGATAACTAGCGGCAGATGAGCTGATGTCGTATATATGGTTCTTCCAAGAACTCGTCTTTAAATCGCGCGCGGCCTCAAATATGAAGCTAATTCCTGCACGAACGTCTGCCTCGCTGCATCCTAACGAGTGAAATAAATATACGTAACTCAATACTCACTGAAGTGAGTGACAGAGAGCGCATTTTCTCGTCGACGAAAACTTGAGGTCACGGACGGACGGACAGACGGACGGACGGACAGACAGACAGACAGACGGACAGACAGACGACAGACGGACATGGCGAGCACAATAGTGCATTTTTTTCCATAAATGAGAGAATGCGCTAATAAAGGGTACGCTGCCCCGCGGGTAAATATTCAATTCTTGTTATTTTAGACTTTGATACCTCGTTTCTTTGTTTGAAAAGTTACGTGTAATGTTAATTGGGATATTGTAACTGATTTGCGGATAAAGGATGTTTACATATAAACAGATTATTTAGTAAAAAATCCAAGGAATTTAAAACAGTCTTAATCACAATTTTTTTAGACTCAGCGATGATTGCCATACAGTTTCATGCTACCCATTTTTACCAAATGATCACAAACTGCATGCATTTTTAATCGTTTTGGCGAGTTTGAATACATATAAGTGTACTTTTTTTTGCAATATTCAATGCGACAATTGTATCGCATGTGGGGACAGTTACGATCAAGCTTTTCCTCCCTCAATGTGTGCGCGACTAGAATTTAATAAATATCGTTTAACTCTGACCCTAGTTACCGAGGTGATAAAGAAATGTGTTACCTACTTCAAGTGCGCCATATAACTGTTTATTTTTATCTCATCCGAACTATAAAAACGGGCATCGATCCGTCAGTTTGTAGCAGTAATTTTCGATTTTGCAGTAATAAGCGTTGTTTGTTGCAGTAATAAGCGAGTTTTTGATTTTGCCGAGACCTGGTTTAGCCCGCAATTGCTCATACGAGCCTACTTGAAATTGGTCAAAAGGTTTAGGTTTGTAGAGAAAAGATGGCATCGGAGAAAAAGATGGCATCTTTTTCTCTGCTTCAACAGTCATTCCCATTTTAGCGCATTTTCTCATTTATGGAAAAAATGCACTATTGTGCTCGCCATGCCCGTCCGTCCGTCCGTCTGTCTGTCCGCCGTCTGTCCGTCCGTGACTTCACGTTTTCGTCGACGAGAAAATGCGCTCTCTGTCACTCACTGCAGTGAGTACTGAGTTATATTTTTTTCAAATAGGCTTCCACCTGAAGATTGATTATTATCCATCTCCCTGCAAGAGCCCCAGGTACACACTTCGCTATGTGGCGAACGCCGTTAAGATCTTGACCAGCGCCAACGAAGGTGATCTCGATCGCTGCTGTCTCGACGGTTATCTTTACTGCAGTTCTGGAGCCTTAATTGTAGACTGAGAACAGGTTCGTTCTTCGCCTGCGATGCGAATAACTGCAGCATCGTAATCAATCCTAAGTTTATGTGCTGATGTTTGAAATTAAGTGCGTTAAGACAGACATATTCGTCTTCGAAGAGTAGATTGACTCTTCTTTTATCTGTACGAGTAGTGTTGCGGCTGTGTTTGGCCGAGAACGTATGTTAATTTTTATTTTTTAAATTGGATTGAAGAGTTGTGGTGTCAGAAGCATCTACAAGCCTGATCGTATGGTAAATGTTGAACGAGCAGCATTAAAAAATCGTAAATATGGCGTGATGGAACAGCTTATATTTAACTATTATTTTATTTAAACCGAGTACTACAAAAGTTCAAAGTAGTTGAAAAAATCCCTAAGATCAGTGCAATTTTCAAGTCTGTTCGTAGCCACCGTAACTTGATTAATATGACTCCGGATATAAACTTCAATACATGTACGGAATATCTTATTTAACCTTCAAATTATAAAAAATTCACGTGTGAGAGGTATCTTTAGTCGTGCTTTAAGCTTCTTAGTAATTTTACTAGCCACTCATGTGACGTCTATAGCGTAAGCGTTCTAACCAATGATTTGCCTCGTGATTATCTGAGTCATGTTGTTGACCGTAGAACTGTGACTTGGCGTTCGTTCCAGGATATGAATGATTTAGGACTCTTATTATGACCGGTAGGCGATCGACATAAGACGTGTGTTGTGTTCGTCACGGTTGCGGCGACGCTGCCATCTAATTATTCTAATAGAAGAGATTAACGCTGGTCCAGTAACGAAAAAATTTTCTAAATTTTACAAGTCTAATAAATTGATCGTTTATCGCTCAATATTTTTATTACTACGATTGCGCGCAAATTTTCATGGTCAGTTTGCAATTGAGAATGTCCATATTTCATAAACTGTAGATTTTTTCGTCAGCTGCATACGTCTCCGTTTATTCGAAATTAAATTTAGTTTTAATACTCATGAAACACCTCAGAACTTGTGATATTTGCTTTCAAGATTCAACTTGACGACTGCCGAATAAACATGGGCTTCGAAATTTGTACTGAGCCATTCAGAATGACAAAGTAATAATTTTTGTGGCCTTCGTGGAATAATAGAAAAGAATCAATAGCGAATCAATAAAAAAAATGAAAACAACATGCTTGAATGCATTAATTCTAAACTTTTTTTCTTGATTTAATGAGAAGTTTCAACACTTATCTGACAGTGTTGATGTAAATATGAATCAAAACTTCACTCGAGACATACTGTACATAATCCTGCACGTATACATTGCGTTGGCATGCAAATGAGTAATTTTCACAGAAAGTGGACAACATTGCATCCTGAATCGGATCGATGAACTTAATCTACAACGTCTTGGAGTATTACTGATGGTTCGTCGAACACTAACGGTGCGTCGAGAAACACCGTTCCAGGCTCGCCGTCTCGTAGGTGTACGCGCTCTGATAACGGTCACTCCGAGCTTTGCTTACTCAGGTAATCTTATCTCAGCATGGATAAATTCTGACACTTCAAGATGACATGTAGAGTTGTTCTGAATTTGAGTTCACTTAATCTGTGCAATTTGGACAGTTTGTTTGACAGAGAAAACTCGAAATGATCGTTAAATTCACGTAGACGTACGTACGGCATAATCAACAGATGTAAAATTGTTTCTTCGCGTACTGAGATTGAATTGCTTACCTTTTAAAATATCAAATTATTTGCAAATTCGAAACTTAGACCTCTTTGTAATTTCGAATTGTGACGTAATATATCGCAAGAGTAGATTACCAATGCAATATAGATATTGCTACGTTCTTTCATCTGTTCCGATGGCCAGTTAGCATAGATAAAAATTCTGAAAGTTCAAGAATTAGAATCTCTTCATTCCGGAACTACGTATTCCAGCTGAATTCAGGACGAAAAGAACACTGACCTATTTCAATATGCGTAATAACTCTTTGCTGAGCTCGCTTTCTGCGCAGTGCGACCAATACCTTACCTCATTTCGTGATGAAGAAGTTCTATAGTCTGATCAATCCAGAGCTCATGATATAGTCACGGTAATTCATAGCCAGATGACTACGATACTTTAATTTAATTAGCAAAAAATTAAAGTGTGCATGTAGGTCTCTTTGAATCATTCTCTCAAATGTGACCAGGATAATATCTAAACTTAGATGATCTTTGACTGAATTTTTTTTTTTTCGGTTTGGTTTTTACAATCTGGTACACCATAGGCCTCTGTTTTTTTAAATATTTGATTCGGCAATTTTTGCAAGCCCATTCGATCACGATATGACATCACTCCTATCTAATTGTCATGTTTCACTCATAAAGTAAAATGTTATTATTTTGAGCGATTTAGGATATATATATATACACCACCCTATGAATTCAATTTTTCAATGTCATGAATATTTTTGAGCTCTGTTTGCTTGGCGAGCTGCTCATCCAGACGTGACCACACACGCGGCTGATTTACACCATCTGGCGCTGGGCTTTTGGGTTTTCTGAAGCGCCCTCACTTCTCGCATATATTAGCGCCGCCGACCTGAAGAAATAGCAAACAGTTCGGGAAGACGGCCGCGCTTGCTGCTTGTTACCACTCACCATGTCCGATGCATATGAAGGAGGCAGTGCCTCCTTTTCAACCTTACGTTTCACTAAAATACAATATAATAAAGTTCTTTATTAAGAAATGTGACTCCAGTAGTGATGAGATTTCTTTACTCGTATGCTTGTCAAAGCTTATCACCATGTCCGACGCATATGAAGGAGGCAACGCCTGCTTTTCAACCTTACGTTTCACTAAAATACAATATAATAAAGTTCTTTATTAAGAAATTTGACCCCAGTATTGATGTGATATATTTACTCGTATGCGTACCGTATCAAAGCTTATTGATGACTTGTGCAATTATTTCACTGCCTGCTGCATTCATTTCATTTTATTACATATATTATTAGTTTGCTTATATCGTATGGTCACAAGGAATTTAAAAGCAAAGAAAACGCCAAGAAAATTCACCATATCGATATTGAAAACTTTATGACATTTTCTTTATTGCCTCCGCACGTCAGATGTTAACATCCTGCTTCGGCTTGAACCCAAATGAGTTCTCAATTTTCACCTTTGGTTAAATCTTGAACCTCTTTTATTATTATTCTTAGAGGCTCGTCCCAAATTTTCAATATTTTGTAAGTTTGTAAGCTTCCTGGTCCGTCTTTACACAAACCAATTCAAGGCACTAGTTCTAATTTTGCAAATCGTAAAACAATTTCGTTTATGTCTATTGACAGTTTTTTGTGCGATCCTATACACTCCAGTGATCAAGCCTTCTTGACTTTAATTTGTGCTATAAAACGAAATTAAAAACTGTTTCACGTAGAAGGTTCGTCGCTCTCGGTATGTTTTGCATTGGAAGCTACATGGAAAATTATGCGTATTGCAGGTCGAAGTCGATAACCGAAACTTTTACTGTATGCTAATAAACATAGTTTGAGCGTTAGTTACTTCAGGTAACTTTGTAATGTTTTTGTAGACGTCAATAAAATTTGAGAGTTTTTGGCTGTTTGTATTTTCTAGTTTACTGTAGCGCTCTGTCGTCACTCTTTAATGAAAACATTCAATATGCGTTTAAAAGAATATAGTAGTGAGCTTAGCCGTTCCATGTGCGCTGTTTTCGGAATCTTTACATGTTCTGCGATCGTTTTAGAAATTTATAATTTCGTACAGTCTCGATTCATCATTATTTTTATTTCCTTATTGTAAGATAATGTGAAACTAACTTTTTTCGTTAGTTTTCAGTGCTTTTCCTAAGCCTCATGTTTTTAGTGCTATCAATCACATATGTACGATTCTTCATTCATTAAAACTTTCCGTGGAAAACGTTTCGTTTAAAACTTTTCAGGCATTCCCTGATGTCGCGTAGTGCTACCGGCGCGAAATTTGGGTTCCTCACTTGCAGCCATTTCCCCTTATACTTTCCATCAGGATTAATTTTCTCTTAGTCCTTGTTGATATTGACAAATTATTAGATGGAAGACAACTTAGCCTCGCGATGCCGCTCGTCCAACGTTTATTGGAACTTTGAGAGTGTTTGATGAAAATAAATTTTTTATTCTGAATTGGCTTGCCTCGGGAACTTCCGTACATTTTCTCTTTATTGTTGTTAAGTTGATAGTTGTATTTAAGTAATACGTCTACTGTATATTAATGAAAATTTGCTCGTTTACATGCTCATATAATTTATATTTTTCGACGTTAAATTTATCGCTATGAATTCTACTACATCCACTTATCAGTAGAATGATGAAATATCAATCAAATTTTTGTATAAGATTTTCTACCGCGCAGCCGGTATATAATGAAGCTAGAGTTTTCGAGTTGCAAGCATATTACTCACCGTTATTACCTACTTCTGTTGAATACTGCTATTCTGTTGAATGATTTTTTCTCACTTCTTACAAGTTGTTCAATAATTTTTGGAAGGAGCTCGCAAGCCGATGCCTGCAAGCCCTGTAAACCTATCCGTTCCCTAGTTTTCATGTTACCTACTCTTTTTTCTTTCTATCTTTCCATAGGTTTACGCTTATCGTGCAATAAAGCTATTACAGAATCTTAGTGCACATCTTAATTGTTTATAGTTAGGGGCACTAAAACTATTATTCCGCATTCCACCTTCCTTATAATAGGTTATTTTTATTATACCTATATTTTTTTATTTTTATAGGCCTTATATTATTTTATGGTAAGTGCACTGCAACCAATACGGCAAGACGCAGGTGCACTGGCCACCGCTCGCCGTGCCGCCGCTAATGGCGGCTGCGCCCCCGCCTCCCCTCTGTTAATGAGGGGGCTGCGCTCCCCCTCCTCCCCTCTACTTATGGGGAGCGCCGCCCCACCCCCTCCCTTCTGCTAATGAGGGGGCGGCGCTCCCCCTCCTCCCTTATGGGGAGCGCCGCACCACCCACCCCCTTCCCTCTGCTAATGAGGGGGCTGCGCGCCCCCTCCGTCTTCTACTTATGGGGAGCGCCACCCCAACCCACCTTCCCTCTGCTAATGAGGGGGCGTCTTGGGGTGGTATCGTGTTGTCTTGGCCCAGCTATGTATATAAGTTGTCAAGTAACGACCTCTTGTATACTGCACTGTTACTTTCATGGCACACGGAGTTTTTTTTTTTCGTTACAAAGAAATGTGCTCATGAATGATGATAATATAATTGAGCTTCGTACCTGTGAATGAATCTTTTAAGCTCATTATAATTATTATTTATACATGTCAGTCCCATGACTCATTCAGTCTTCTTGCTCTTTAAATATATCGGTACATGTTTTTTTTATTCTAAACACTCGTAGAAGTGTGTAAGTTCAATCAAATTGTATTGATTTGTCTTGATCTTTCGACACAAGAACTTACCTTGGATGTCCAGGGACTAGAATATTCCTACCATTCAATAGTATCTTCTATTCGTGTTGTCTTAAAATGATCGTGTATTATTACATTTATACGTAAGAATACGTTTAGTTTGTGTCTCATTTGTAAACTTGGTTCAGAGTTCTGTAGCTCGAAAAACTTTACTAAAAAGAATGTTCGCTTGCGGTTCGCTGCTGCAAGACAGGCCACAGCGTGACTGTGAGGTTGTAAATCAAATTCTAGAAGGCACCGGTTGGAAACACTCGACAAGAGAGATAGACCGGGCCTTTGACCAGTCGTTATTAGCAGACCTGTGAACAACCCATTTCTAGGCATGGTTGACGATAACCATTACGCCTTCACCTACTTTGGTGTCCACTCAACTTACCCTGCATGCCTTTATTGGTAAGATGTTTCATTCGATCAAATTAAGTTAAACAATAAAATCTACTGTGCATATTTGATATTTAGTGGCTATTGAGTTGGAATTTTGTGATTCAATTATTTGTTTGCTTAAACGGTTAATCTCAATCAGTTCTTAAGTACAGGTTATCGTTATTTAAATGTGTAAGGTTGCGGATCTCGAGCGGGCTGGACTCGAGGTTGTACTCTTCAAGCTCGTCCTAGATGAAGTTTTCGTACTCACTTGTTTTACACGTGGATTAATTCTCACGAGGACCAGAGAAGCTCCGCTAGCTGTTACGTGTCAAGTAACGCAGATTTATCGTGCCAAATTGTTTCCTGTATTGTACTATTGATTAATGTAGACTTTGCCTCTTGTTCTAATTTAATTAAATTGTTGGTGCTCCTTAACATTTGAAGTTACCCGCGTGCGTTCTAATTTAAGGACTGTGGAACTTGTATAGCACCTGATTTTCTTATATGCACAGCTGTCAGCTAGATTTTTCGTGTATCATCTCGTTTCTTGAAATTCAAGTTGAAATTCGTTAGTCGGATACCATGAGAAATTTGCTTCTGAAAATGATTCATGACCTACTCTATATGCGTTCGATTTTTTAGCCGCAATTTTTATGCTTCTGTCACTCTCTGGCAGATTCGTACGATTTTTCATCTCTAGTTTTCTCTTAAATTGTCATTTTTTTGTCAAATGTTTCAAATACTTATAACCCTCATATCTCATCTTGCACACAAATGAAATCACATCATGCATTCACTCCCAAATGAGATTATTCCACCAATGATTCATTTCAAAACTTATTTCTTCATCGCATGAATTTCGATTTAGGCCTGATTTCTTCTGTGTGAGCTAAACAAGCTTTTTACGGACCAATTCGAGCCAGAGTTTATTAGAAATAATAATGAATAAAGTACGTTTCCCTCAAGGATGCCATGCATGGTCCGGGGTGTCCGTCGTCGGCGGTAAAGTCGAGGAACTTGAGGGACTTGTATTATATGAGAGGTGGCGTCTCTCGATCCCGCCTTTCAAGATCCACGATAGAAATATTTCACTGTTAGATAGGCACTTGAGAGGAGTTGTGGAATTCAAATGTCAGCGCGTCTCATCTTCTTTATCCATTTTAACCTCGCGTCATTTCCAGGCTTGAGACGCAGCGTCATGAATATGCAGGATGGGAATCCATTTGTAGTGTCTACCGTTGTTAATAGAACTGTTGTGAAGAAACCCTGGGCTGGTTTTTCGGTGCTAAACTAATTCCGCAAAAATGAAAATAAAATAAATATCTTTTCTGAAAAGTGGTGTTTGGTCTTTTATTTTCATTTTAAAGTGAAAAGTAGTCTTTTCTGAAAAATATTTGGCTTCCGAACGAAGTGGCGTTTGGTGTTTGCTTCAAAACAACTTGAACACCGCTTTCTTAATTTTTGAATTCATACTTTGTCGTGATTCCGATTTGTGACCAGAAAATTCATTGATAGGTATATATTTATTTTGCTGTTCGTATTCATAAATATTCGTCAGTATTTCATAACTAATCTGTCTCATAGTTCTTATAAATATATTTTGTGTTGTATGCAGCCTAATAATTATCAATAAACTGCGTTTTAGTAAAAAAAATTAAGGATGCAGGTTTGCGATTCATTTCATTTCTATATAGATCCTCGATCATGTCTTAATGCGTGCTTGTCAATAACGGTTCAAGAAATGCATAATGATGACGAGAAAACATCCTAACGGAAGAGCTTATCGGTGCCCGCTGCAAATTACCACACGTTGGCATTAATGGCATTGTTCTCTGACGCTGCAATATTTAGTTTATAAGAACCTCAGTAAATAAGAGGCACAGGAGCGTTATTTGCTGCAGGCCATCAGTCACGAGTGGGAGCAATAATGCACTCGTGTCGAACGGTGATCTACTGCAACGTTGCTGTCTCGACCGATTGCTGTCATGTCTTCACACTTAAGCGGCATGAAAAATATCCATACGTGGATAAAACTCTCTTATTTCTCTGTGCAAAAATTTTACGTGGGCCTGCCGCACCTCTTTCCTAATGCACAAAATGCTCATGGGTTTCTAAATTTATATGGTACTGGGTTTTCGGTACCTGGTGATATGCGATCAATTTTTTGTCTCGTTTGATTTAGATTATTTCCTTACTTCAATATAAGATAATGAGCACTCTGAAAAACGGCATGTCCGCTACATTGTATGATTGTTATGTAGTGAATTTCAATATGTAGCAAGTTGTTCTTAGGACTATATGTAAGAGAAGGCAAGGCAAGGGAAGTTTGTTACTCTTAATATACTTACTTGCGCCTCCGCCATCCATAAGCGGCTGGCAGCTCCGATATCGAAGATGCTCTTGTGCTCCGCAAATTGCCTCTTTGGATATCTTGATTTCTTTCAGAGATATATTTTTATTCGCCAATCCTGACAAAATTTTTATTTTATTCTATTTTATAAGATCTTCTGGGGATAATGGGTAATTGGCAATTTTTCATGCTATATATTTATCGGAAATTCGATTTCCGAAAGGGCAAGTAAATTTATAGGGTGAATAATCCCACATTATTACTGAATGCTTTTTCTAAGCTTTCTTAGCTATGAGGCGTAAATGTGATTTAGCGTAATTGATGTGGGGAATGTGTGTTTTTATACTATAGTTTAGTCAATTTACATCCCATCTTGCCAATGTATTTTTTATACTGCTTCGTTAGCCAATTTACATCTCAACATATCATTATACATGTAGATGTTCCTTTCATTTAGGTATTCAATTCCAGGTTAATTTCGCATCCATTTCACCGTGCACTTGCAAACAATCCCGCTCACACCTGCGGCGTTCTCGCTTATTTTCGTTGAAAATAACTCGTGCGCGCGACTGTTGCTGCGGCTCTCTTTACGAGCACTTCCAAACGAGAGTTCAGGGCTCATTTAGGAAATAATTTACCAGCAAATTGAGTAGAGTCCAGACCCGACCTCGTTGCATGAGGAGCCGCGCATTATACTCCCTAAACGCCCGGTCTATTCCCAGGCGCCTTGCCTGAGCGCTACTAAACGCCCGGTCTATTCCCTGTCTCTTATACACATCTAGATGTGTATAAGAGACAGGTTATCGCTTGTCAAATATTTTAGTTTTTTTTCGTGAAGTGCCGTGCGCTGTTATCGCTTGTCAAATTTTTTTTTTCGTGAAGTGCCGTGCGCTGTTATCGCTTGTCAAATTTTTTAGTTTGTACCGTGAAGTGCCGCGCGCTGTTTTCACTTGTCATTTTTTTAGTTTTTTATTTCCCAAGAATTTGAAAACACTATCGTGTTATTGATTGAATCGTTGATTACCAAGGTAAACTAGTCCTATAATAACCCCAATAATAACTAGTCTTATTGCCCACTCGTGGCAAGTTTGCAGCACCTTAGTCTTAATGGATGTATTGAGCTCATGTATAGCATAATTTTATCTAATTTAGTGGCCCTTAATTGTTCACTGCTTGTGAAAGGCTGCAGTCATTTGTTATTTTGTGAAGTAATTCTTGACGATTGAGTTTATATCTTGATATGCATTAGTAGGAATATTACCTATGTAGTAAATTCTTGAGGTATTTTTCGTTTAAAATGTACAATTAATTAGTTATTTTGTGTTTTCAGATGGATAAATAGATTCAGAGAGCTAAAATAGCATAGGTAGGAATTATGTAACTCCTTGTATTTGCAATATTTTGGTGCAAAAACTTATGTTATGGTTATGATTATGGCTCACAACAGTTAATATATTGTTGTTGCACTGCTATAAATATTAGGTAAATGTAGGACTGGAAAACTTCACGATTTTCGGTTGCCTCTGAATGAACGACGAAGCGTGTACATTCGTTACTGCCGCTATGAGACTTCGTTTTTAGTTTATAAAAAGCTTTGTCATTTATCTGCATAAAACTTCCTTGACAACTTCTTTGAATATGTTCTTTTTCTGATTCGTTGAATATTTTTATGTAACTGCAACCGTACGATAATACCTTTCAGGTAAACTGACAAAAACTTAAAACTCGTCCGAGCAACATTTTGAAACAATATTCTTTTCACCGCTTTTTATGAGGCTATTTTGAACGTGTGTTGTGATATTTATCCTTATGTTACCTTCAAAATTGGGATGAGTTGTGTCCCTTTGTGTTCCTTATGCCAGTCATTTTTTGCGCATTTTCTCATTTATGGAAAAAATGCACTATATTGTGCTCGCCCTGTCCGTCTGTCTGTCTGTCCGTCCGTCCGTGACCTCAAGTTTTCGTCGACGAGAAAATGCGCTCTCTGTCACTCACTGCAGTGAGTACTGAGTTATATTTTTTTCTTTTGTAGGGGGGGGACGGGGCAAGTGCACTGTTATAAGTCTGCTGGCAGATGCGACGTCTTTCGGTTTCGATTTGGGAATACTTTATTGCATAGTTCGAGGAGAAGTATTTAGGTATTCATATGTTATCAAATAAATAAGGTGGGATCTATAGAATGAAATGAAATAGAAACTGATCGCGTAACTTAATGAGGAAAAGAACACAATTTTTAAGGCATCAATCGTGACGATGTTCACAGTGGGACAATTTATCTACGAAGCAGTGCGCCGTCACCGTGGGAACAGGAGCGATCATAACAAATTGAGCGGAAATGAACGGATGCGTTAGTACCTGCATCGGTCGGCAGATGACGCTCTGACGTAGCATGTATACGTAATGTCTATACATATATCTGTTCTTCAGTGGTTCTCTTCCAGCATATTTCCTCGCAGTCACATAGTATTGAAAAATCACGCTTGATAAGCGTGAATTATCTGTGAGTAGTCACTAAATAATTCCAAGAAACTTTTACATATGATTTTTAAAGACTTGATATCATTAAAATAAATCTGTGAATTAATTTTTGGCATAGTCCGGTTTTGTTCAAGTTCTTCAGTTAAATTACGACACACTTGGTACTTGGTTGTTGAATGTTAAGTGTCTTTGCAATTAAAACCATAACATAGTACTACGGATTTATCGTGTGTCTTAAGATTTACCGCAAAATTAGCTGTCTCTCTCGTGTTAGCTAAAAATGATCTCAGTATTTCCAGGCGCTGTTCTTGCAATATAACGTAACATGGATGCCAGGTCAGAGAATTGCAACTTATTTAGTTTGGATTCGCATGCCGTTCGTGTCATTCGTCGCACTGAAGCGAACGATTGGGTGCGCGCGTCGATCTGAAAAATGCAGCGTCATGCGACATCTGTCGCCTGTGAAATGCTGATCTATCACTGATAACTTGTGTCTTTTGTTTCAGGAAATTTGTTATCATTTTGTGTTTTACGTAATTCTGCCTGCATCAAAGAATAAATGTAAAAATGCAGCGTCATGCGACATCTGTCGCCTGTGAAATGTTGATCTATGTCTGATAATTCAGTGTCTTTTGTTTCAGGAAATTTGTTTTCATTTTATGTTTTACGTAATTCTGCCTGCATCAAAGAATAAATATCTCTACATTTGATTGTTGTTTGAAAACTAATTCAAATACAGATTTAGTCGTCCTTCTAAAAACGAAGATCCTAATTCGCTAGATCAATCATAATATATATGTTAAACTTCCTCTCCATATGGTTTTTGCGGTCTTGAAAGATGATTGACTTATTTGTTAACCTATAAAATTCCCGTGTACTGTTCTTCGATTTTTACTTTTTTAATGTAGTCGTCGAGAAGTACTTATTTCTGTAATTTGTTAAATTTTATCTAAAAAGGCTTATTGATTTCTCATTGCCACCCTGACAAAGTACGCCATTGTTAAATTTTTTAAGAATAATATGTTTATTGTCGTTGGTATAGTGTCTTCTTTTGCGCAGTTTTTATGAAGCCAACAAAAGCCAGAAGTGAGTGAAGGAGTTCGTAAGCATTAATTTAATTTTCATTACTTCCATCAATATTCAAAGAGTCATGTTTTTAACCTTTTGGTAAAAGTTTACCACGCTTAAATTAAAAATAATAAACCAATCGATCGAATGAGATTTCATAATACAGTTCAACAAATTTCCCAAAACTACCAATAATATGAAAAGCGCTTAGTGGTATTACTGTTGTTTTCAAAATATCGGCTTGATTTACGGCCGTAAAAATCACACTTCTTTAAATTTTTTCTAACGTGATTATTCTCTGCATCTTTAATTGAAACCCAATTTTTACTTAATCTGATTCTCAACTAAATGTTTAAAGTTTAAACCAAGCAGTAGATTTCTTGAGTTGATCATTGTGCGTTTTTATGAAAACACGTTTCCTGCTTCAGTTCGTTTATAATTTTTTTTCAGTATAAACTTATTTCATTATTTTCATTCACCTCGATTTCATTAGTATTCGCATTTTATAAGCTACAGCCTTTTTATTTTCTTCTGCATTTGTGTGGTTTAGGTTTAAAAGTGTTTTGCCACTGAAAGAGCTACACGGCTCCCTCATTTGATGCTAAACGGTTTCGTGCTGATCACATTAGCATTGCTGGCGCGTGTCAGCGTGCGTCAGCTTCCCATTGCGTTCGAGTATCGTACGTCGTCCATTAAAGTGCAGCCATTCGCTTCCGTAGCACGGATCAAAAATCTTCTGAATTCGTCTCAATTTTGAGCTAAACCGTTCAATAATTCAACTAGAAATTATTTCGTTGTATTCCTATACCAAATTAATAATTTTTTTTAGATGCGAGCAGTGAGCCAAATAAACTTACCTCAATTTTACCTACACAGGTTTGATTTCAAATTTACTCGAAATAGAATCCGTTTACTGATAGCTTCACATAACAAAAAAATGCATGTCATTGTATTATTTTATCTTGATGATTCGCAGCACCTAGGTACTCCAGTGATGACAACTCTTTCCGTGAAGATTCTAACCTTCTCAAACGCTGCCAAGCTCCCGAGAAGCTGGAGACCCCTGCAAGGCCCGGAATAATTTCCTTCCATTTGAGAATGCATGAGATTGAGGCCTCGAAAAACTCAGATGCTCTCCCCTACTTTCTTTCGTGAATATTTGCATTCGTAAATTGTCTTTTTTCTCAGTGACTTTCCGAGCAATCGTCCCAAGTTATGTAGTTTGGCTCTAATGAGCTTTTGAGCGCTAACTCTACCAAAGCAAACATCCATGTATCATATAATTAATAATTCCTGCCTTTTAGGCGAAGAATCAACAAATTATGCTGAACATTCAATGTAAATTAATGATATTATTTATGGGTTATTATCAATTCGATTACTCCGTTAAAAATTTTTATCTGTAAAAATGTGATTGGTGTAACTTCACATCGACGCCTTCCCGCTTCAAATCGTTCTGTCGCTAAGTCGACCTTATATAGTTTCAATAAGAGGGTTCAACAAGAAATAGTACTTATAGGAGGTACGCCTGCTTCTTGAGATTAGAATAAGATTTTCATTCATGTACCATTCTATCGACTGTCAGCATTACTCAAAATTATTACTACAATTCTCACTACTTTAACTAAAGTGTAATGGTTTTAGACTCTCCTGTCCCTCAGGCTTTCTTTTGGCTCCCTATGCCCGAACAGAAGCCTTACCTGAAGAAGAAGATATGGCAGGATAGATGGAGAAGGCTATGCCATTACCCCATTAAGCTTTATGAGGGACCTGCTAACGCTCCTTAACGCGATCCAGATATTTATCCTCATTTCCAGTCTTTCTTTTCAGAGGCCATGTCCTGGAAATGGGGTAAGGCTTCCGACAGAAGGGCAAAGCTGATTTGTGGCTTGATTCTGGAAACGATATTTCTTGATTAGGAATTAAGCGGCGGAGAATAATAGCTGATAACGATAAACTGTGATCAAATGTTTAAAACACAGTAGACTTGGTCTGAGTCAGGTGTTGTGCCTTAATTTCTAAATGAATTGCTGGATATAAAAATACTGGATAAAAAAATTGCCTCCCACAATATTGGTTACTTAAAACCTTGACTCGTGGCTTGCGTTCGCCCGTCCATGGCCAGCACTCAGATTGATGATGATGTTGTCTGCGTGCGCTAATCGGAAAAAATGCGAACAGACTTGTAAAAAAACTTGTGCATGCAGGAAGCGCATTCGTTTAATTATTATAAATTTATCTTGTAATTCATGTCAGACGATCGTAAAAGGTAAGATTGCAATCGCGTGTCGCTTCAACGTGTGATACACAGAAAACGAACATTTCTCCATTAGTAAACGATTTAATGGTGCTGGAATGAATGGATTGTCTTGTATAAGTAACTTTTACTTCGTCTCGCCATATCCTGACCTATATACTGCTTCCAACGTTCATAAGCCGGTGCAGCCTGCAGCAGTTGGCCTAGATCTAGTTGTTTGTCGGCTATAGCTAGCCATTTCACATACCTTGTTGCTGTACGCTGTTTGCGTATTGGAATGAAAAGTTTTCGTTTACCTGAAGTTTATTCATCCCATCTTCATTGTCATGAATCTAGATTTCGGTTGAAATCACGGATTCAACGGCCCATCTCCTCGTGTCCCTTCCAGTGCTGCGCTTTATTAAGGCTAACTTGGAAGAATGGTCATAAAACGAGTCGCTAACCTGATTGGATTTCCGCGAGAGTTTAATCTTAATGGCAGCTCTCAGGGCCCTGTGGCATATTTCTCGGAGCTTCCCTCTTCTAGTGTAACTTTAATCGCGAGTGTTACCTACTCGCACTGCAGCTACACGACAAGTTGTTTAAAAATCTAGATTCCCTCTGAGAAATTTCCGGTTTCTTGCCCTCGGTAATTGTAGGGTGTTTTCTAACAGATCTTCTGGAGGTTACTGTAGCGTGGCTACAGCTACTGTCCTGTGCTTCCTACAATTGGGTTTGGATTTCATTGCCTGGAAAGCGAGTCTGGCACGGCTGCTCGACGGAGCTTGTTTTCTAATTTTGGAGTCCAGCCTCATGCTGGGGCGTTGCCGCTTATCTGCATTGCATTTTTATGCTCACTGTTCCGTATTGCTTCTGTGCTCTAATAATTATTTTATTTTATGTGAAGAAATGTTCGTCCTTATTTTTGTTTTTTCCATAGTAATTTTTTAGGGCCCTCAATCGTTGTGGATCGGCAAATATTTGTGAGTTATTTAATTATTCATGGATGCCTGATTTCGTGATTTTTATTCATTTAAAAATTCCAGGCTACAAGGTGTCATTTAGCATAACACGGAATAAATTTAGTTTAAAAATTATTTATAATTTTTCTTTTTTTTTTGCCGGAAAATTAAATACTTCTGACACTCAAGTGTTGAAATGCCTTTTCCAGCCGCCTACTTAAACTTACTCAAGCGATTAATTAAACAAGAATATTTTCCATAAAAGCTATTTAACATTTTAACAACACAGCTGTCCACAATGCTCTAGAAATTATTTTTCACTAAAGGTCCATCAATGGCTACTCGTTTCTCTGGCCTCCTTGGCCAGAGAAGAAGATTTGCTCTAGTTGCGGTAGCTCCTCCATGATATAGCGCATGGTTGAGGTAATGTATTAATTCAACCATGATATAGCGCTTCTGGCGTGAGCTCAACGATTGCTTTTATCATCATGTCGATCCTTGTGATGAATGTCGTAATAAAGTGTGATGAAAGCCGTAATATTGGAGATATTTACCAATCATGATTATTATTATTAATAAAGGCAGATACTGGAAAATCATAATGCGTTTTAGTAGATATTGATTTTAACAGAAACACGAACTTAAGCTAACAATTTGATATTTTTAATGCGTGTACAATGACAATGACCTAAAATTTAGAAAGTGATGGATTTTTTGGCTGTAAGACCTTGGCCATCATCGCTTATTGGCCGTGCACTACGTGCGGAAAATAAGGCGTACGCGGCCAATTCCTGGCCTGAAGTTAGGAATAATGCATGCAGTTGCAAAAATGATTGGCTTCATATACTTGAATTTTGTCTACCTCCAATAAATTCGGACAGTTAGATTATCCTCGACTGATGGGTTATATTTTACGAACCGTTCGACTGGATTTAGGGTATTATCCAAAATAGTTGCCAGGAATATTAACGGTCATAATTATCCACAGTTGAAATTTGTTTGGAGAAAATTCTAGTTTCTTAAATTCTAAAAATGGAGAGCTTCATGCATGATTGACTGATAAATGTAGCTCTTTTGACCGAGCCGTAAGTCAGCCTTCTTACCAATAATTCTGGATAATAAAAAAAACTGTACTCTAAAATTTTGCCTGATTGTTCAGGAAGCAGCTGCTAATTAAATCTGTTATTTATGGCTGTTGTTTTCCAATTAGATAATGTTTACGTTCAACCGTTGACCGTTTAAGGCGTTTATGCCACAAGTTATTTATAACTGACCGAATATCGAATATCCATATTTGATCGATCGAAAATCCATGTTGGTCGAGTCAATTAACAGCAATAGTCTAGCATGAAAAAATCCAAGTACGCGACTGGCCCAGATAATTCATGCAAGGTTCAGCCGGCAACCGGTTCAAGGCTCCCGGCGCGGCTATGCGGGCGACGATGCCGCGGTTACTTTCGCTGATGCGCACAAATGATGCACGATCTTCTAAAATATGCGTTTGATTCGATAGGTTGACAGTGAAAATTTGGTAATTAATGCGTTAATAATGCGTTTGAAATCGATCAAATTAATAGAAAATATATGAAACTTGCGACTATAAATCATACGTTTTCACATGCTGAAGTTTAAGCAACATGAATGTTTAGCTAACATGAAAGAAAATCTTGATTGTTTTCAGCAACCAATAATCGATGGCCTTCAAATTCAATCATGAAAATTCGAATGCTGCGACGTCTATCGAAAATATCTGCAACCAATATACTGAAAACTACTATTTAATATTGCGAACTCGACGCATATGACATTCATATGTAATAACAAAAAGCGTGATTTACGTTCTTTCATTGTAAATAGTTCGCCACAGGGTCCTGTTTTCAAGTGCGCATTGTCGCAAACTCTGACATATTCTGCACAGTTTATTATCTTTTCATTTGAATGGTTTTCGTTTTTTGACCGTAAGATGTGTTTACGAGTCTATAGGAACAATTTATTTAACATTTTGAATTAAACTCTAGAACATTAATATTTTGAGCTTCTTATCGTCTTATTTTATAATGTTTATCGAAAATTCACAGCTGATTCCTTATCCTATATATTAGTTTTGTTATCAACGGTCAGCAATCAGGCAAACATATGATAATAGTGTTTTAAGCTATTTTTTGCATCATGGGTTTGATGTGATTGTTTTCGCTTTGGTTTATGATTGCGACTCTAGAAGGCCCGTACTATGTACTGTACTACTTACGTAGCGGTCGAGGCATCTCGATAATAAATTCCTGAATGCGATCATTTACGTACAATATGTTGGATATATTTACTGGTTACGATTTCAATTTTGTGATGTTGTTGTTTCTCTAGGTATTTTCAGCTGTTTAATTATTGCTTGTAATTATTCACTTCTTTCCCTTACGGAGGGAACTCGGCCAATGATGTGTGAAGTAACCGCCCACAACTGCCAGTGGCACCATCAGATGACGTCAGCCAAACTCCCCACCGTGACTCGGTTCATTGGTTGATCATCATTGAACTGAAGGAAAAGAAAGCTTCATAATTCTTCGATCAGACCGTGACTAATAACGTGACTAATACGTTCCAACTCTTAGTTATAATGATCAATTTAATTTAATTTATTGCGCTAACTTTTCAAGTCGGTGACTAATACGTTTAAGCACTTAGTTATTATGATCAATTTAATTTATTGCGCTAATTTTCCAAGTTGGTAGCCTGCAAAAAAAGTTAGTTAGCTTGCGGCCAACAATAGAGCGTTTGAACCCACCTTATTAACGCTTCGGTGACTTTCCTTGTCTCGCTTTCCCTCATGCATGCCACGGTTAATAACGTGATCTTGCCTATATTTTTTCTTGGAAACAAAATATCTTGGAGAGATTTGTTAATTTTTCCAGCATCCTACATTTACGCTCTCGAAAGAAAGTAATCTTAGGAAATAATTTGATGATTTGAAAGTACATTTCTTTCGGTGAACTGACCTCAATTAAGGAAGAAATAAGGAATAATGAATAAAATTGAGAGAAATGTTAGTTTGTAAGATAACTGAAAAAAATGGAGTATTTAATCAATAAATAAAGCCATGATACGACGAAAACTTTAACTATTGTTACTACAATGTCGAATGAATAAAATTGAGAGAAATATTACTGTTGTGAGATAACTGAAAAACAGAGTAATTAATCAATAAATGAAGATATGATACGACGAAAATTTTAACTATTGTAACTACAATGACGAATAATGATGAACAAGAGCTGCGTAGCCTATATAGAAGCGTATACACTACGCTGTCTCAGGAGCCACGGCGCTAAGGCCATTTATGTGTTCAGTGGAGTGCGACCTACATCGCTGCGGTGGCTTGCTCGGTGTCGTCTGCCGGTGGCGGTTCTGTCTTCAATATATAATAACCACTTACTGTGCTGCTGCTAATTTGCTTCATGCTTGGATAACAATGATTGTCGCTTCATTAATTTCAATTGGTGAAGGTAGAACTTTATTCTTTCTTTATTCTTTATTGACAGAGGAGCAGAAAAAAATATTCATAACAAGAGACTATCGAAAATTTAAAGAAAAAATACAAAATGCTTTCTTGTGAATGCCTATATAAGCTAAAAAGCTTCACAGGCTGAATGTATAGATAACGTAAACGTTACGATGTTCGCCGTTTGAATGTCGAAGGTAGAATATTTTTTGAGGAATATTGTCCTTTTTCTTTCATGTATGATTCTGGGAATAATTTTTGTTGACGCTTCAAAGCATCATTCGAAATTCATCCTGCTTAATTTTAATTTTGAAATCGAACATTGTCAGATTTAATTACTATGAGCGTGCTATGAGAAGGACACTGTTAAAATAAGCTTGGGGCTGCATTTTATGCTTCTGAATTTCTGAGTGGATGAAGTCTTTCCGTTAAATCTTCCTACGTTTCTGCTTAATATTTGTAAGAAAGAAGATGACAATGAAGGAAAAGGCTATAACGTTGACACTGAGCTGCATTTGCAACCTGGATCTTGCATTCGTTGCCGTTCAGTGCAGGGTCTGCAGTATATCGGTAGCGGAGCGGCCCTCGATAAGTGCTTATTGGGAACCAATGAAGACTTTCACATGCTTCACTGACTAACGGACTATACGCAGGTGCTCGTGCTGTAGTAATGGTATAGTTACGCGCAAAATGTTACCCGTTCAACGATTTCTTAACTTTGTAAAAGATATTCAGGCAAATATTTCGGTTATTTTATTTAAAATAAAATAAAAGATCTGCTATTTGTATTAAAAAAAATATAGACTAATTCTAAAGACTAAATGAATGTAGAGATGCAAGTATTGAGGAATAAATGAAGTGAAAACAGGGCTAGTCACTATACTCGTTTTATGAAATTTCTGACTGCATGATTTATCTGAAGCAAGCCGTATAAAGCTTTTATTTGATATCTAAATGAAATGAATTGTTTTTGCGTTATTATTTCAACCTTTATGCATTGCACACTGATTTCCTACTCATTATAACTCTTTCAGTGAACGTCCAGTTGAATGCAATGTCAGATGTATCCTGTGTAGTTTATTTTACTTGTAGTTCATGTCCTTATTAATGGAAGTTCACTTTCTCGACAACCGTACATACTTTGCGCACAAGTCTGATGACTGAATTTTCGTTGTAATCAGTACCATATGAAGTATTTATGAAAAAACTAACAAGAAACTAATAAATAAAACTAATTCTCTGGTCTTTAACAAAACTTGCTTAAGAGAAGAAATCCTGTCAGCCTACACTAATATGAAGTATTTATAAACTGTTGATGACTTCTCTGCTGCCATACACTATCGTTACTCCAGTGTTCGATGCGTCTTCTCTCGCCCACACACATTGCGCTTGCTAACACCTTTGCATATACACAGTTTCCTGAATTATTTTGTCGCACTCTGGCCACCGAAATGCAATACTAATGCGAGTTCCTTCTCTAGTGCCATGGAACAAGGGGTTTTCGGGCTTTTAAAACCAAAACCCATGGTTTTGAAACAACGGAACACGGGGTTTTCGGGTTTTTAAAACCAAAACCCTTAGTTTTGAAACCATGGAACAAGGGGTTTTCGGGCTTTTAAAACCAAAACCCTTGGTTTTGAAACCATGGAACAAGGGGTTTTTGTTGGTTATGCGTCTTCACCCGACGGTCATTAGGGCGACCGTGCTTGCATCGTAATCAACCGCGGCGCCGTACCTCAACCTACGGCCTGTGTTCCGGTGCCGCTAATGTCGCTGCAACCTTCACTAGCATGGCCGATATTTATTTCCTGATTTTCAGCTTAAGATAAGCTTACACTGACTGATAACAGTTTTTAAATTGATCTACATTCTACAATGTTATATTAGATTCGATCTTGAGAATCTTCCAAACTATCGAGAGCTTTCTGATGTGATCTTTTATTCATTGTTTTTCATTCGTTCTTCAACAATGAATACTTCAATGATTCGTTCTTCAACAATGAATACGTTCTTCAATACTTCATTCATTCGTTTTTGGAGAAATAACTCGCTATCTTTAGGAGAGAAGTCACAAAGTGGGATTAAATGATATTTGAACATATGCTGCACTATAATCGCGAAAGATTGTATTTCTTGGAACTGCCGCATAATAGACTTTTGTTAGTCACAGTTACGACTCAAATCTTGCAGCTGGCGATGTGTAGTCTGTTCATAAAGTCAGCTGGAGTTGCCTAGTTTGTCTAGTAGCGGCACTGCCCTGACGAGCCTCGTAAGATGCTGATGATGCTCTGCCCCACAAAGCTCTGCTGTTGACTCTGTCCCTCAATTCGGCTTGGTGTATCTTCTTTACGCTTTGTTCGGCGCTCCGCTGAGCTCTCGTAATCGCCCCCGCGCAATGATGAGGCAATCGTAGTCGTTGTTTACCCTTCACTGTTGCAGGCTCTTCTTCTCGTCTCAGCTGCATGGTGATCTGTACCTTTCTGATCTTCTCGTCTCAGCTGCATGGAGATCTGGGCCCATACTTTCGAAAAAAGTTAAGAGATCGTAAGTTCATCAGCCAATCATTGACGGCCTTTCAAGCCAAATCCACCAATCATAGACAAGAAAATACAGCGTATAAGTACTTACGTTCACTTAGCGAGTTTGAAAGTATGGCCCCTGTACAGTTCTGAGTAAAGCGAAACCAAGCTACTAAGCTTTCATGCATTATTTACTTGAAGAGGAGTATATCTATGTTACAATCTACATTAAAAGAACGGCAATTTTACGAACTGCAAATGCTCTCATTCCAGACATGATGGAGATGAGAAAAATATGGAGTTAAAGATCGTTTTTGAGGTTAGTGTGATTGGATCTATGTACAAGATCATTTATTTTTTGATAGACGCATGCAACAATCTTCCAAGAAACGTCTGTCTCTCACTTCGTTATATTATTAATTCACAAGAGTGCGACTGTAAGTCTCACGAATGCACTGTAAGTATCGAAATGTTTTTGAAAAAGCTAAGCAGTTGAAAATAAATTAAACCATTTCTCTAGCCTTGATTGCGCTATTTACTTCAAATGGCCTAATCGGAAACCTTGCTTGCGTCTTGATGCCGTCATGCAATTGTAATTACGAGACTGACTCAATTTTCCAGCCTAGTTTTTGCGTCCGTGAGCTCCGTGATTGAAAGGTAATAGCGTTATTCGAGCCTCGGTTGTCGATTCCTTTTAAGGTCGCGTCTGCCTCAGCCAGGTTGAGTTCACCGCCCGTCAGTCGACACGTACGGTATCGCGGATGCCACGCGTGCTCGCTAAATTGGCCGCTCCGGCCGCTGCAAAGGTCTCATTTGTTGTCTTTCACGCGCTGACGTCTGCTTGTAGGCTTCCCATGCGACTTTTAAAAGCCCACGCGCGAGTTCACAGTTTCCTGTCAATTAAAGTCTTGCGAGGAGCAAGCTATATAGAGCTTGGTTTTTTCATGTCGTTATACAGTTTCTTGGTCTGAGTATAAGATTTTCAAAGATTGAATGTTACTGAATGTGGTTTTCCTGATTAACAGCTGTTTTGAAAGCTTACGTAAAAAGATTGTTTAATTGGCGTAAATCAGAGGTGTTAGAATTCGCCCTCGATTCCATCAATTAATTTTAAAACGTGGGTGTTTTCAGCCAATAGAAGAACTGCACAATAAAGCCTTTCGTATATTGTGACTAAATATTTTATACACAAATGAACGTGTGAGCGTCATGTTCAGAACGTTGTTAATACTATGTGCCAGCTCAGCACATCAATATAAGTTGAAGCAACAATGGATTATTTTCTGTATTCGATTTAAATGAATCTTAAACCCGTATTTTAGGTCATTGCAAGGCAGCAAATCCTATTCTAGTTAGTTTTTCTAGAACAGCAATACGACTTAGATTACTTTGAGCCTCCCATTCTAGCGAACCGTCGCGCTGCTGTGCGGCCTCTTCTTCCTGTACCATGACATCTATCTTAGAATTCCTTTTTAGGAATTTATTGTCATGGCACATCTGCAGTTTCGGTCCCAAGATTTCGTGCCACGGCCGACAGATCGCCTGACCATATTTTTATGGCTTCCGATTGCCCACCGTCTAAAAAAGTCTGCTATTTCCGACGGTGTCGCGGCCGCATTTTGGCATTCGACTTCCAAATGGCTAAATGTCACTATGGAAAAATTTGGTATGAAATTAGTATTTTTACAGCTGCCATGTTCATAGTTACAGTTGGAGGAAATCTTTATCTGTAGATGAGAACAAAACGGTGATAAATTATCAATTTTCCAAGGACGTTTGTTAATTTTTTGCGCATCGTGGTCTCTGTGCATAGGAATTGAGTATTATTTTTTGAAATATTCATTTTTGTTTTAGTAGGTCTCCCAAACAACGCGGCTGCTTTATAGGAATCAATAAAAAGTAATGCTCAAACATACGGAAATGACATTCATTTACTGTTCTGTAGATAACTTCTGTAATTTTATGCCTTCCTGCTCTTGCAGATAAGAAAACTTAGGTTCTTGTCCATAGTATCGCTAAATGCCCTAAATATGTGGCAAGAGTAAAGGCCCGAAATCAAGTCTACATCGACACCCATCATCAGAGTCATGAAAAATCTTTTTAATAATCTTGGGAAGCGTCAGCAAATTCTTGTAATCTTTTAAGTTTGCGTGCCGTCAAAATGTTTCTCCGATCTTGAGATGAGGACCTCGGCCTGATGAGCGGCGGATCATCGTCGTCAGGTTAACTCAATGTATTGTCTCCCTGAAGCCGTTGCGTTCGATCGAATTTATTGTTATCGTTCCTGGGAAGTTGAGAAGTGCGACTGCGGTCATCCGCGTCCAGCCGAGAGCCCTGGTAATGGTTGCACCGATGACTCGCTACGTTGCTCCTCTGGAAGAGTTTTATTACCGCTCATTTAAGTTTGGTAGTTTACGTTGGCACGGACAGAAATACGAACTACATTTGGGGAAGTAACCCAGTCAATTGTGTCATGATCGATCGATGCAAACTATATATTTAATTATTGGGAAGTTCCGCTTTATGCTTTAAAGTGATATTCGCTAGACAAATTACATTTAAATTCTTCATATGTGCTCATAGTAGTTTAAACTCATGCATTTCAAAGATCAGAACAATATTATTATGAATGTAATTGTGTATCACGTTATTTCCTCATTGTATGTTTATTAATTGCTTAGACAGAATGTTTAACCAACGGATTACCAGAGTTTTAAGTTTTTCAAGCTGATGGTCACTAACTTTTATCACTTGATAATAATCTATTCTAGGTGAATCGCTTTGCTTATACAGCTTTATGTGATCAATCAACTTCAAAATCTCTGCTTGTTGTGAGTTTCATTGTTCTGCCCCAATCCATGCACTGTAGTTTGCTCCATGCCGTTTGTTAGTGAATCGTTAATTTATCCGATGTTTCGTTTCATTCTGTCGTGGGTTTAGTGGCTGCCCACAGGTTCGGTGCTTAATGAAGCACCGTTATATTAAAAAACTTTATTGCTCAAATTACAGTAAAACATTGCACAAGGAACAACTCTTTCTCGTGGACATATCGAGATATCTGTAAATCGACAAATCTAGTTTCAGCATGAAGTCTCACTATATATTGACCCTTGTTGCCGTACTGAAGTCCACTATCATACTACTCGTTCATAATCTGCAATCTCTATTCTCATTTCTAACATTCTCTAAAACATTCTTACAATATTAATTCCAATTAATTACAAATTTACAATACTCATATATATAATAGAAGCCTTATATTCCAGTTTAAAATACAATTTACAACAATCCCTCTACAATACATCCACAACCAGAAATAAAGATTTTATTTTCTTTTTGGATCATCTGAGGAGCAGTCAGTTTTATTTCTTTCTGAACAGTTATTATACTTCAATTTGCTTCATTTCGAGCCAAATAGAATGTTCTAATTTTTTTGTACTTGATGTTTTGTTATTATTATTGATTTTAGTTATTGTTGTAGTTCAGACGTTGGCGAGTTAATGAAAAAAAGAACAATATGTCGCTTCAAATGGTAATTCTACTTTCAAACGTTTTATTCTCTTCAAACTTTTCATAGTTACCAGGATCATTGAGGGAGTTTCATGACAGAAGTTGGTTAAATGGAGAGTGCGGTTTGATTTTAGTGTACTCTTATTCTACACATTGTTGGGGACTAATTAATAAATAGGCTTTCTTTGACCACGAGCACTTGACCAATGATCGACAATATAGGATGTATAAAAATTTATAAATAAAGAACTATAATAAGAAATCAACGATAAATCCAAGCAAACAAAAGTAGAAACCGTGTCTCTTTATAGCCTTTGCCTATTAATTCCTAATCATGTCCTAGGTTCGGAGCCCCGCTGAAAAAAAAAACACAAATAAATACAAATTAAGGACTCGAATTAACGCAACACTAACAAATGAATATAACACACAATGATAAACTAATATAAATAATAATATTCAATATTTCCAGAAAGGCCACCACTACATCAACACGGAAGATTAACACACGATAAACAATCCTAGTACTTGCCTCTGTAGTGGATCACATAGCAATGACAAATAAGTAAACATTCATTTGCGAAGTCATCGGTGGTGAATCAAAACGGAAATGGCAAATTAAACGAACCCTATTGTAATCCCTAACAACATTACACTCGGCATTAAATCTTTGTTGTATTAAGTTTAAAGTAATTCTTAGATTTTGAGTCTTGTATCATAGCAAAGATTGTGCCAACCAGAATAATATTTGATTCAAATTTCCTTATAGTCACAAGTAAAAACCGACTTGAGCTCCTTCCTTCAGCCTTACATGTTGGGAAAAAGTCGCACGACTGCAGCTGTCCATTGCTGTTATACAACTGTTCTTATTCTGGACGCATACTTTCAAAAAAAGTTAAGCGATCGTAAGCTCAATAGCCAATCATTGACGGCCTTTCAAGCAAAATCCACCAATCATAGACAAGAAAATAGATCGTAAGTACTTACGTTCACTTAGCGAGTTTTGAAAGTATGGCCCCTGAGAAACATGTTTTTGCGAAGAATAATTTTATTTCGGTGTCTTTCGTTTTTAAGTTCCGGAGGCAGTGCACAGCCCAGATAACAAATAATCTTCTCAAGTCATACATATATAATTATTGGATATATTTCCGGGCTCCCTTCAGTGGATCAAAGTACGTGAAAATTTCATTGTGCGTGAAGCCGATTTTCCAATTTTTGCTAGTATCTACTAAGTTGTTTGCATCGTTTTCTGGTGATTCTTATAACTGCATAATTATTCTCATTTATACTATCGTATCTGAAGTCTTTGAGTAACCCAAGGCCCCGTGAACAACAAAAAAATATAATTTAAAAATTTCAACGCAACTAAGTTGCTCTCTCGAATTCAAGTGTGTGCCGCGGCTTTTGCATATAATTAATTGTCTTTGTTCATATGAGAATCAATTTTCTTTGTCGCCCAGCCACTCTATTACTAATAATTTTGACGTTATCCGAAATGGTAAGGCGGATGAACGGGTTTGTGTAAAAAAATACTGGTGTAGTTGCGTACTTTTGCAAGGTTGAACTCTCTTTTCATAATTACTTATTAATTTTTACTGCTGACAACTGCAAAATACTTTCAACATGTTGGCCGACTTCTGGTCATGTTGTGGTCTAGCTGCATACCGGCCTAAATTGACTACGTAGTTTTGTTCCTCGTTAGCAACTTGTATGAATCATACATCAAAATCAGTAAAAACTTGAAGGGGTCAAAATCTTAAGGGGTCAGTAACCAATTGAGGCTGTGTTATAGTGTCAGTAAATGGTTTGAATATCATTTCGAAGTTCTTGTATTGCGTCGTAATGGTTCGCACGATCACTTTAAAACCAAGTTACTTTGACACTGCCGACTCGTTCCTACTTCACTGCCGACGTGCCGGTACTACTCCCTAGCCTATATTTTAGGTTAAAAGAGCAGGAAATTTTTGAGATAAAATTGAAAAATTTCACGAATTAAAAAAATTCGTCATCGTAGAAGATATCAGTGTTAGATTTTTCATAAAATAAAACCATTTTTCTATAGTATAGCCTTTACAATTAAGTTTTTATAGATTTATCATGCCACATGGTATGTGTCAGCTCATCATACGACTCTCGATCGGCTATAGTGCACGAATCGTTTGTTGTGAACCATGTGATACGGCGTTACGCAGCACAAAACTTCAGCGTACAAAGGAGTACTCGTTACATACAAATGCACTTTAATTAACTACCTTCATTGGAACAGAGCCTTTGATTCACCGACTTCCCTCACAGCGGTTACAAAGCTTTTAATTCCTTAGAAGAGCACTAATCATCACACGATATTGAAGACTTTAGCTGTATAATTGTATCTACTCAGGCTTTTAAGACCTGAGTTAAGCCTCAGGCCAACTATTCTCATCGTTGCAACGAGACTCTTAATAGGAGTAAGTGTGCATAATAATCCTCATCACGGGGTATGAAAGACGGGAGTTATTGTTGTTCTAATATGCTGGTTGTATTAGAGCAATGCTATTCCTGACACTAACTTCTATCATCGTAGGCTCTTAATTTGAATGAGCGTTGATATTGCTGCTCCATAATGAGCGTGTCGGCCCTTACTAGAATAATACGATCCCTGAGCCTCCGAAGACACTCGCATGTACGGTAATTTCTTGTGATTTTCTCTCTGTGTTGTATTATGTTTTTATGTTATGGTTGGCTGAGAGTGCCACATGGCTCCATTGAATTGACGCGAGTCTTGTCAAGACCGTCATTATATTGACGCTGGAAAATCGGATGCAGTCAAAGATCACTTTCCGGAACTACCAAGTGCTATCAGGACTATGACAATAGAAGTTTAGCTTAGTTCTGTGATTTTTAGATTTTCTTTGGGTCACAAAAAATGCACGCGCATCTTATTTTTAATTATTCAAAATCATCCGAATTGGTATCAGTGCCATTATTTCTTTCCAGTGCCATCATGGAAAGACAATTTGTTTCAGTGCCATACTGTGTTGTCTTTCCATGCGTTGTCATTTTTAGCGCATTTTCTCATTTATGGAAAAAATGCACTATTGTGCTCGCCATGTCCGTCCGTCCGTCTGTCTGTCTGTCCTTCCGTCTTCCGTGACCTAAAGTTTTCGTCGACGAGAAAATGCGCTCTCTGTCACTCACTGCTGTGAGTACTGAGTTAGGTATATTTTTTTTACGTTCGAAGGCTCTCAAATGAAAAAAATACCAGCGACTTCTTGAATGACCCGAATATTGTATTTTCAGCTTCTGTTACTCATCAAGACTTCCGAGATTGTGATGAAATTTTCGCCCTTTGTTTGAGAAGAATGGAACTGTGATGGCGTTTTCAATCCCACGTTAAAGGTATATCCTTCTACAATCCAACTGTAAAATTTTCCTCTTTCATCAAGCCTTTGTCTTCGATCGAAAGCATGGCTATTACATGTTTTATTCGATTTGTACGCAATCACGATAGCTGTGGTGTCCAAGTTTCATAGTATTGATGACAAGGGAAAAAAGACTTTTAATTTTCCATGTAGTTTAAATAATTTACATATAAAAATCTGTGTTGATGCCAAATTAAATGTATTCTATACCGTCGTCTGTTCTCAAAACTTGGAGTTGAAGTTAATTATCCTGAGAATATCAAGAAGCATTCGCAAAGCCTGCGCCTTGTACCAAACTTGCGCAATATCATCAATTATGGCGGGAATATCGATGCTGCTCGTCGTATCGCTGGACCCGCTTTTCTTATTTAGTTTCTTCTTCTCTTTATGCGAGAGTATTTCACCCGAGCTTCTTGTTCAGCTTGCGTAAATGTACATTTACGCCAAAATTAACACACATTTTGCAATAATTTTCTGTTTATGACAATTTTTAATAAGATTAATTTTGTTGCTTTCCATTCTAAGCTGAAAAATCGTTTTATTATTACACAAGAATCCTATTTATTAATTAATTGATTCATTCTGAATTAATATTTTTACGCCGATTCATTCCTGATGTAAACCAAATTTCAAAGAATTTTTACTCACAATGTTCGTCTCATGTTTAAAATCGTGAATTATTACACAATAAGTTATTTGTTCACCGGGAATATTGCATTCTTCTGTTTTATCTATGTGATGACGATGGTTAAATCTCCCCTATATATCATTCATCCAGAACGTTGTCCTGAGTTGTTGATGCGATGAAAACTTCTCACAGGAACTATTAACAATTACTCTTACACATCGTCATGATTTTCAGTCAACTTGTTCAGATTTATTTGTCGGGAGATTAAGCTAAGATCTCGAGGGGACAAAATTACTCATTTTTAGCGCATTTTCTCATTTATGGAAAAAATGCACTATTGTACTCGCCATGTCCGTCTGTCTTTCTGTCCGTCCGTCTGTGCGTGACCTCAAGTTTTCGTCGACGAGAAAATGCGCTCTCTGTCACTCACTGCAGTGAGTACTGAGTTATATTTTTTAATTAATGACTTGATATATTTTGTTAATAAAAAACCCACGTCTGCGCTTAACTCAGACCAGTCTCTCTCTGAGTCGCCTCTATACGCGTGCATGGCAAGGTGACGGTGAGGGCCTTAGCGTAGACTCTATCAAAGCATTTACTGTATAAACATTCGATTCGCTGATTGGAGGACTCGTCTGCAACATGTGATTGGCTTCCCTAATTACCCAGGTTGATGAGACGAGGTTGTGGGGCTTCCTGGAATTCTCAGTGGTAATTTTTAGTCAAGGCGTTGACGTGACGTTTTAGCAAATTTAAATATTTCGTATTAAAAGTATGTGTTCTTAAATTGAGAAGAAAACAACGCATATCGCTCATAAATTTGTGGTATTAGTATGCGTTTAACGTTTCAATCAGGACTAAACTTACATAAAAACTCAAAAAAACTCATTTTTTAAATTTGAACAACGGCTATCTCGCATTGTCTTTCGAGATGCCGTAATAAAACTATTTCAACTGCTTTGACGTAAAATCCGACCATGAAAATAATAACATGAAAGACATTGTGAATCACTTTTAACGTACATATATGATCTCTATTTCACATCACGTTCAGCTTTGTGAGTTTAGAGCTGCCGAATTGCACCAGGGAAGCTTGGTTGCAGTGCGGCATCGTATATTAAGAGCGCGAAGATTGCTCGGCAGGCGCTGGTGGTGGCCATATCGATGAGCTGTTGGTGTCCGCTGAAGGCTTTCAAGCTCTCTTACCTTGTTGGTTCATGCTTGACTTGGTTCAATGCTGGGGCTTGATGGGAAAATTTATTAAACGTTTACTATTTAAATAGTGAAATTTGAAATCTAAATCATTTTTGTTTATTGAGTTTATTGTTTTGTAATTTTTGGAGTATATTTCCATAAATACTGACTGAATTGCGCAACAAAAAAGATACAATGTCGTCGGCGAGTTCAAAGTTCGTATTAATGCAAGTTGTTTTTTGACAGTAAAATATTTCAGGTTTATTTGTGCATTTTCGGTTTTTGTGCATTGCATTTTGAGTTGAGCGACGCGCAGAATTAAGTAAAATCATCCCTCGGGTTTCCTGTATGCTGATCGAAGTGCATGATTGCTTACATCGTGTACCGGTTGCGTGTTTTCGACGTGCATAATTGCAATAACTGTATACTGATTGCATGTTACTAAAGGCATGATTCCAATCATGGTGTATGATTGCTGGTCATCGAAATGCATGATCGCAATCATGTTGTATAGATTGCGTGTCATCAAAATGCATGATCGCAATCATGGTGTATAGATTGCGTGTCATCAAAATGCATGATCGCAATCATGGTGTATAGATTGCTCGTCATCGAAATGCATGATCGCAATCATGGTGTATCGATTGCGAGTCATTGAAGTACACGATTGCAATTATTGTGTATAGATTGCGTGTTATCGAATTGGTTGATTGCGATAGCGTGTTTTCGCTGCATGAGTGATAGGCCCGATATTGGCTTGCGCCCTCAGACTTCCAACGATTTTTTATTCCGTATATTGGCGATCTGTTAACTTGAGCAAGATGGAGTCTGACTATGATTTTGTTTTGTTTCTTTCTGACTATGATTTTGTTCGATTATTTTGTTACTTATGATTTCGGTTTTAAAAATTTGCTATTATAGATGCGTTATATATTACAGTGCATCATTACTAGCAAAACGTTTTAATTCTATAACGTTTATTGATATTTATTTGCATTTGTGTTGACTTCCGCAGTCAATATACGATTGAATTCACGTCAAGCACGCATTGATCGATGTGTTGTTCCAAGCCACAGCGTTCAAAAGTCGATTCTGTTCAATCCTTCAATGGTTCGAGCGCAGAGAACATTTCCCTCCTCGAGTTTCGCTTCCATTTTCATGTGGCGATGTCCGCTCAACATATTGCATCTCGATTCGTCCCTCCCGTGCGCTAGATAAAAAGCTGGGCCCATACTCTCAAAAAAAGTTAAGAGATCGTAAGTTCATCAGCCAATCACTGACGGCCTATAAAGCCAAATCCACCAATCACAGACAAGAAAATAGAACGTAAGTACTTACGTTCACTTAGCGAGTTTTGAAAGTATGGCGCCTGGTCTTTTATTTACGAATTGACTGGCTGGGTTGTGCTTCTGAAACAATATTGAGAAAGTCGGCATTTTTTATCCGATCTGCTGTTTTCGTGCCACTCGAAAGGCAATTTGTGGACTCCAAGACCTCCGATTGTGCAGAATAAAAATTTTTCCTGGATGTATAACTTTTCGGAAGTTGTACAAATTTTTTTCAGACAATTTTGTATCAAATCAATAGACTTTTTCTTTCTTACATTTCACGAACTCGTCAAAAATGGCGCAAGTTATATGAGGGCCTCCAATATCATTAAGGTATTGATCATCATTTTACTATTGTTATTCTAGTCGCAGTTCCAGCAAAAGTTTATATGGAGGAATCGACTAATTTATTATCAGCCTTTACATAATAAGGAAATGATGATGATTACCGTTTAGTTAATTGCTTTATTTTATTTACGCTTCTGCTACGAGAACGTGTCTCGTGTAATATTCATGCAATTGGGTCTATGGCGTGGTGAACATCGGTTGAATTATGATCTGATCAAAATATATTGGATTTATTAAGTAATGGGAACGTAATGTTTCCGTTTCTCGGCCCGATTCCTTGCATACCACTTTATTATAGAAGTTTTTTCCAACGTTTCTCCCACATTAAAAACCGCATTCGGAATTTTGTCATCATAATTAGATGTTTCGTAGCTGCGTTTCACGTCGCTGTAAATTATCTCACTAACGAAGACATCGTGAACTCGGTGTTTGACGGTGTTTGCCGCTCTGTTTGCTGCTGCACAAGCCTGTTTACAGGCCTCGTTCTGTTTACATGGTCTTTTCTTCCCTACCTGCCTTTGTGTTGAGCGTGCGTGACTCGGTTCTCTGTCTAATTATGCTCGGAAATGTCATTTGTTTGTTAATTGTCTGCATGATTTTATGATCGTTTCAATTGTGTACTACATTTTTTTATCCTAAATAATGAGGTGTTGTCGCTCATATTTTGTTCGATTGCTGTAACAAATTATTGCTTAAAAAATTATACGCCTGCATGATACCTTCGTTTGCAAACGAAATTGTCTCTTTGCGGAGAACTTTCTGGATGAGACTGACTTCTGCTGGCTGAATATTTTTTATTCATACTTATAGTTTTCCACATTTCATAATACTGACATGAAGATGCGTTACATGCGTTAACTTATTTAATCGTAGCGCACTTAGCTAGTGGGGCAGGCAACGCTGCTGTTCCTCGCTGTCTGGCTAAACGAATTACTCCATATTATACTTTTCATTGAATTTGTGGATTTATATGCATGCATTTATAGAACTGTGGCTCTGATAATTGGAGGAATATTGTGTTCACAGCACCAGCCGGCGGCTTTGGTCCGAAACATGTAACATGATGCATAAGTGAATATTAGGATGATTGCATGGTTTTGTAGGTTATTATGTTGCAGGGCATGTTATATGGTTATTGTGTTGCTGGGCATGTAGGTTATTGTGTTGCTGGGTATGTTATGTGTTGCCCAGGCTTTATATTTTGAGTAAATGTTATAATATTCTCTGTTATAATGTTTGGCAACGCTCGTCTCTTATTAATGGTTGATGGACTTGGACAAAAAAGTAAATTTTTTAGATTTTTGCATCTTTTACCTGCAATGTCAAAATAGACTGAAACCTAATAAATTTTCGAAACAATTTTCTGGTGTATTCATCACGAGGATAAACTTTTCTGAAAACTTCTCTGAAACTGCCAAGTTCCGTAGCTTGTGTCAAGACTGCCAGCACAGTTGACAGTTGATTTCTCATTTATATATATGTTCATGTGTATTCTATTGACGTATTGTACGTAAAGCATATACTCGTGAATTGATGAAAGATGTATGATATCGGAACTGTGTTAATTCTAAAAGCCTAACCTCGAAGCACTATGGCAAAATACTTTGATACCAATTGTCTTAAAAAAGAAATTATCGTTTGTTACCCATATCATTTTTAAGATTAAATACTATACATGCTTGGAAAATCTGATGATGTATTTGCCACTGAAATTTTAAAGGCCGAAATTAGTTTTTTTATCATCAACTTGATTGACGTCAATTTATCGTAATGAATGATTAACCTAAACTGTTGATGGTTTTGCACGCGAAAACTGGGTGACTAATCATTTGTCTTAGCATGCATTACTATATAGTGAAGAATCATCATAATTTCGACGGAAATGAATACAATTATATTAGCTTCATTTAACCCAGACTCAGCCAGGATTGATCGCGAAGTGGTCTTACCCTTGAAACCAAGGCCTACGTGCCCTATGGCCCCTTTCACACAGGGCAGTAAATACCGCCAGCGTCCGACGGTATTTACCGCCGAACCTTAGCGGACATACGAAATGTGCACTGCTGTTCACACACGACGGCTTTTAACGCGGCGTAGAACTTGAGGCCTGACGCCTGCGTGCGTCCTGCTAAAACTGAGCGGTAGATTTGCCGCGACAGTTTAGTTTGCAATGGTATTCAATGTAATCTTTCACACTGAGCGGTGTTCCACGCCGACGCCACTACCTTTGTGGTACAGACAGTGGGTCGGCGAGGGTGTAGGCAGCTCCAGCTACTAAAAGGTGAGGATAATTTAACTGATTCATTCTTGTTAATGAATGTAATGAGTAATGAAATAATTTTGTAATAACAAGTTTGTGAACGTTGCCTTCCAAACAGTGGCAAATTCTCCTTCTTGCGGCTTTAAATTTACTATATTGTGAATCCGGCACCGCCTTTTTTTCTTCCTTTGCTGTTTTTTATACAGCAAGTATAAAAGGAGAGCCTTCTTTTCTTTACTCTGAGCAGCCATTAATAGACACAGTCAGTACCACTTGCGAAGAACAGCACTGCAAGACATAGATTCCAGCGTTAAAAACCGCCTCGTGTGAAAGATTGCGCGGTAAATACTGCCGAGGCATTTTTGACGCGCGCGGTATTTGTCGCCCTGTGTGGAAGCTGCTTATAGGTAACATGTTTAACTCAGATTTTGATTAGAATTTTATCGTGAAGCTACTCCACTTAACGTACATCAGCATATCAACTTAGGCATTCGCTTGCCTGGCTCTGGAAAGCATTGGCATTCCTGACACGTCGTGCACAGTGCGAGGCGTTAATGGTGCTTGCCGTCGCCCTGTTGCCGGACACACTAACATCCTATGTCTGCCTTTACACTTCTCGATAATTAAGTTAGTTTTTGGAATACCCATGTAATTTTGATGCGAAGTTCATTGATTTGTCAATTAGATCCAATTAGATTGATTTGTCCAATTGGATCGGGTATATCAATTAATGGTTTTTTAATGTACAATGATTCACTCAAAAGTTTCTGGTCCCTTTTATGTCCTTATCACTCCTGGCTTCCATTGCACAGAAAATCGTTAACTAAACTCAGCATTTTGTTGACTTTAGATGTAAATTTTAGTTACTTTCTTATATTATTCTTCTATGTAATATTATGTTTCTCTTTAGTATATAAATTAATGCATACAAACTTGATAATTGTTTTTTTAAACTTTACTCGTTAAATATAATAATGGAATTAAAAAGCCGAAACTTAGCATTCTCTGGCGTTGGAAATTCAATGCTTTTTATTCGATTGGGCTTGCTGGTTAAAATTTTAGGGAGTTAAATATGATTTACTATAATTATTTGATTGGCGAACAGCCTAAGCCTCTCTCGCTTCTAAACTTCAACCAAAGTTTTCGGTTTTATTCTGCAACGGAACTAATTTTCTGAGCTTTGATGGATCCTAAAGTTGGAGCGCTGTTCACTTTGCGTTTTTTACCACTTAACTTAATTGTTTGCTGGCAGTAATGCTGTTGCTAACGCTCTTGATTATTCGGCCACTGGTATTGTTAATGCTATACAGCTACTCCCGTTATTTTTGACGCTAAAATAGGCCACTGACGCTGCTTACTTGCTATTAATAGTATTAATATCTCTGATTTTGGTGCTGGCGCTTTCTGCGGGGCTTGGCATCTGGACGTTCTTCATGTTTAAGTCACTAATGTTAGATCAGACTAACGCCATTGTTACTAAAGTTTTCTCGCTTTTGCCAAAAATTTCTATATCTATTGGTTGTGAATTTTGCCTGAGTTTTCTGCTACTGATGTTACTATTAAATTAAAGGCTCCGCCACTGATGTCATATACTATTAAATTAATGGCTACTTCAGTTAGGCGCTGTACCAACGATACTATAACGGTAGCTCATTCAGTTAGGCGTTGTACTAACGATACTATAACGGTAGCTCATTCAGTTAGGCGTTGTACTAACGGTGCAGACGCTGTTTTAATATTCGCGTGGGTTGGCCTGATATTACCAAACTTCCCCATAAACACGGGCTTAATGGAGCTGCCCTCCAATCTTTATGGAGAACGATTAAAAAACTCCATCGTGTTCATATTCCCGACGACTTCAGTTCTGCGATTGCCTTTCAAGAAGCCTTCTTTTCCTTCCCTCATGCGTTAGCTTAGCGTCGAGTGATACGAAGGAAAATTAGCCTTTATTAATCCGTCTCTCGGTGCTAAAAAAATTTGAATAAATTTTCAGATTATTTGAAATTCGCTTATTGATAGAATTTTAACAGCTTCGCCAGACCACACAGCTGCATGGCACAATACAATTACAGTTAGTTACAGTTTTTACATTTCCACTTCTCATTATAGACCGCACAGCTGTTACAATACTTGACGAATTTTTTGTTACTAAAACTAAAAAATGTCAAGTTAGTCGAAGTTATTTGAACAACTAGTTTCTATGGATAAATTTAAAAGTTGACATCTAAATTATATCTCGTTACACATTTTCGTGTATTATTTACGCTCCGTTCTTTTGCTTTCCGCGTTCGCTGTTTTATGAACGCGAGACTTCATTACGCGAGCTTTCCTTATCTCGGCAGCCCTCGCTTAACTCTTGCCTTTACCTCGCAGCTCCCGCAACATAATCCCACTGATTGGTAAATAAAATGAGGCCCCCGGGGGGCGATGAGCCCTCCCTGGAACGTGAGGCCCATACTGAAGCGCGCCTCTGCTAGCCTTGGCCTCATCTCGAGCCCTCAAAATTTGGACAACTTTTCTATGGTCGAGTGGATTGGTCTTGAGTTATTCGGTCTAATTCGAGGGTGATGGTCGAGGGCTCGACTCGAGACCACAGCCGTCTCTGCGCCTGCACCCGAATTATGAAAACAAAATATTTACAACGTCGCTTTTATTTGAATTTTGAAGAGTTGCTTGCATAACTTTAAAAAAATTCGCACATGTTGTTAAATTCTAAGTATTCATTTAGTCACATGAGACGTTTGATGGTTAACAGCAATGTTAACCAGTTCCTTTTCGGATTTTTCGCGCATTAATCTGTTATTGGACCAAGTTGCCCTCTTATGTATTAATCAAATGAAACGGTGCTTCGTTACACCTTGTGACTTTTTGTTGCCTATACACACAGTTAAACACAGTTACAATACGGTACTCCTCCTAGCCATCAAGATGACGTAACAATGACTCGTAACGAAACCCTTGTATTATCTTCACGAAGTGATAAGGATAATCTGCTTAAACACTGCTAGACACTATAATCCTGCTTAAAATTAAGGTATTTTTAGAATAAAATTCGAAATAGTTTTGAGTTTATGTAGAATAAATGTTATCAAAGAATTCTATAGTTGATCTGAAGTTCGGCTCACTCTCATCAAGCCATCCCACCTTGCTTGATATACTGTCTGTAATTTTGTTATGTGAGTTGGAGGACTGAATTTCTACTTTCATTAATTGACATTTTCCATGAATTCGTGAGGGTAATTTCATTTCCATTAGTGTAATAGTATTTTGTTCATTTTTTATTGCCCTGTCCAGGGACCTTCCAATTGGTGATACATAATCAAATAATGGTAATTAGATATTTCAATTCCAGATATATCGTCACGATCGACTGCTTCCTCGCTTGGTATTTAACTAAGCTAAACGAACGCCATTCCTTTTTCAATTCCACATCTTCACACAGAATTATCATAATTTGTTGGCAGAAAAGCCAACGACACTCAAATGAAATGTCTCTTAATGTGACACTCAAATTAGTGACGGCTCTACCTATTTTTCCATTTGGAAATTATTTTTCATTTCAATTTGATAATTCAGGCGACTGAAAGATTTACATATTGTATTCCTTCTTCATGAATACATTTATTTTGTAGCATTTTTCTTGGTTGCAGCACAGAAAAATATATTTTCACGCGTTTTCTCATGAGCTAGAGACAAAAATGAAGTGGATAACTTTTAGAAATAAAAATTCATGGTAAATGTGTACGCATTACGGATGACTCTGCGCAATGCACTGTATCGTTATCTCATTAAAGGCACGCATACAGTGTTGATTTCGGAAGCGGTGATCAATGACAGTATTTACGTGATGCAGCGCCCAAGTAGGTGGAACTTGCAGTAGATCTGCTCTCATGATCACCAGTTCTGAATAGGCCTGGGTTCCCTTGTCAGCGATCCATCTTATGCTACCTCGAGTGGCATGGCAGTTCTGATCTCAAGCAGCATTCATTGAGGAAGAGTTTTTTACTCATTAACTGACTGCTTAGTGAGGAGGGATAAATCCCCATATTGCAGATTGTTTCACTGTCAGAAACGGCTTCCTCTGTTATATTTTACACTGTTTTGATTCTTAAACTAGGTAGCAGCTATTCAAATGCACCTCTTTTGTGTGCACCTAGTTCCCTCCCGTCGTCAGTGGCATGCCTAATATAAATGGTACAACTCGGTTCACTCAGTTCAATCTTGACCCTACGTTTCTCCGTGAAACGTAGATTTGTCCCTCCTCACTAAGCATTAATTAAGTTTTTGCATAAAGAACTGTTCAAAAATCTTTTCTGTACGAGACAAAGAACTCCCTGTACCTTTTTATGAAGCACAAGCAGGGAGTATATATACAAGCTATCTTATTGGTAAGCCGCAGCTGATGGGGCTTTTATTAATGCGAGGTGGAACAATAGTAAGATCAATGGCAGCATAAACATTGTCCGTGTAACAGATGCAGTAGAATTATAAGCGTGCTACTGTTAGATTCCGTTCGACTGAACGGACTGACTCACCTCAAAGAATGCGAGTTTAATAAGACACGCTTAATAAATTTGATAAAGTTATTTTATTACATATATCTATTATGCATGTGTATTTACCGTACCGGCTTGAATCATTTTTAAGCTTATGTTATTATTGTTGATGCTAGCGCAGCATTGTCTTCATGAACCTTGTAATGTATCAGTATTCGACTCTTGCTTCGCTCGTCGTCTTGTCGGCCACACATGTAAATTAGCAGTAAAAAGTTGCATATAATAAAAAAAGTTGAATAAATAATATTAACAATAAAAGTTGAGCACTTGCGTGTTGAACGTGCCCTAGCTCGCTGAAATTGCAGCTGCAGGAACATCAACGGCAGCAGCTGCATGTATAGGTTTGGTTTTATATTATTACGATATTAGCTTCAACATTTGCGTGTTGAACGTGCCCTAGCTCGCTGAAATTGCAGCTGTAGGAGCCTCAGCGGCAGCAGCTGCATGTATAGGTTTGGGTTTATATTATTACGATATTAGCTTCAACATTTGCGTGCTGAACGTGCCTTAGCTCGCTGAAATTGCAGCTGTAGGAGCCTCAGCGGCAGCAGCTGCATGTATAGGTTTGGGTTTATATTATTACTTACTGAAGACATGTTACAATTATCACAACCATGTCCTGCTTGTGCAGCGTCCAGTACTGAAGACATGTTACAATTATCACAACCATGTCCTGCTTTCTCGTCAGTGCCTTTGTGGGTCACTCACTCACAATCGTGCCGGCCGCGATTGATGCTCTCGTGTTGCAACAGGCTTTCTGTTCCGCTGTTTCTGATCTACATTGGATTATTTTCACGTTAACTGGCAAGTATTTGGGAACAATTATTAAAAATTAAGAAGCTGTTCTCGAGAAGGCGTTGCTTTTAATGAGAATTGTTTTGCTCTCTGGTTGGAAGGATCGGCTCTGTATTTTTAATGAAAATCAAAAAGTTGTTCCCTTCGAAGCCAAATAGGAGACATCAACTGCTGCTGGACTACGTAATCAACGAAAACTCACAATATAAAATGAGCTTCTTGCCGCCTTTAGATTTCCAACAATGATCTGATGATGTAGAAAAGCGTGAAAATCAATGGTTTAAGGTTTACATTTAAAAAGCTGCTACTGCAATGTTCTAGAGCGCCATTCCGACATTTATTTATCACCATTATTGGCTCTGGGCGCATGGTGTTCATTTGCTCCTGAAATATTACAGCTGTTAAACCGGCCCTGCATTGTGTGTTGCTGCAGTTACCCCAATTAAGTTGAACAATTAAAGGAATGCGTGGTGCGGCTCGCCTAGCCGTTAAGATTAATTTAAAACCTGCACCTTACTGGTGTCACTGAACTTTGTAATAATGCTAAGACACATATTGATCACGGCTGGAAATGTTGCTTCAATGTGAAAAATGTTCGTTTCTTTCAAATTCCCACTATATAGTGTAGCTATAAAAACCTGCTGTTGGTAGTGCCTGATCTTCAAATATATAGTAAACGCTGATTTTGAAGAGAAGCAGAATGTTCTGTTATGTTTTGTCCGCTTCAATGTTTGCAAACATTGATATGAGTGCAAATTATAGTTATTTAAAAAATTCATATTGTCATATCATGGAATCAGCGTGATATGATGGTACGCATGTTCAAAATAGATTAATGTCTTGGAAAGATTACTAAAGTTGTAGTCGGGCATTATTTAGTGGAAGAGTACATCAGACGAAATGAAAATTGGTGTGTGTGTGTGTTCACTGGCTTTGACTTTACAGTGAAATATACTCTATTCCGTGTCAACATGTCACTCGTGCCTTCAGTTTTTCAGGTTACTCTTTGCCTTGGCTTTTGCTCGCTGTCTGACGTGGACGCTGGTGCTATTAAAACTTTATATAGCTTCATAGTTTGATATTTTTTATTTATATTGAGGTACTGAGCTGGGGTTTGCAATTTTTTCTTTCTATCCACATAAGGCATAATATCATGCCCTGAAATCATCACTTATTTAGGGCTTCCATCTTTTTGAATACCGGTATTGGTCCTCAAATTCTCAAGTCCGGTTGGCATTTATAATTTTAACACTTTCTTCTTCGTTAATTGGTTAATTTTTGTGTGTTATTGTTATTGTCATTCGTACTCTTATTTTTACGAAGTAATACAATGATGCCTGATTCTAATACGATCAATCACTTGGTGACCGCCACTACTAAATTAATGGGCAGAAAATTTTTGAATTTAATTGAACTCGACAATGGGGAGATCAAACCGACTTCCATGCAAGTTATAACGGAATTATATAAGCATTTGCGTTTTCTTTTTTCAGGCTAGAATGCGGCTTGCTCTTTAAAAAGCTTCAAAAACGAGATTTTTGTGCTGTCATGTATAAGCAGGTTTGACTGCTGCCTCAGAGACTTAATTCTTTCGTTCTTTAGAATATGGACGATTTTTCCGCATTCTCTTTGAAATGGATCATAGTGCTTGCTATATTGCGTGTGATGAACCCGAAGCTTTGACTTTACGAATGGTTTTATCATCTAAGGATAGTCGGACGCGCCGGGGCTGTAACTATAGGAAAAGAAGACATGCATGCATGTCGATGACTTCGATTTGAAGTTCCTTGTTGAGTTTAGTCTTCGATTTTTGCAGTCTGTGCGTGCTGAACTGACATTTGATGCATCAATATACGATGTAAAATACGAGAGAATACATCGTATATTAAAAAATTTTACATCGTATATATTAATACATGTTTTTAGATTAAATAATAGTATGTACTTCAATTTTCATTGTTCAAATGCATAGCGTATCTCGCTTTACTAATAAAGCATCAATTTAAGGGGACGTTATATCTCTCTGACCAAACGGAACAGCCTTTTCAGTTTATGGCTTCGAACGCATTTAAGGCATTTATAGCCTGGTCTTGAATATGCATGTCTTAGAAATTTGCAGAGTCTGTGCGTGCTGAACTGACGTCGCATGCAGCATTCGCCGTGTCTGATTTTTGCAAATTATTGCGGATGAGCAAAAATTGCATTCTGAACAAGACCCATGCAGACATCGTACTGGCATGACCTACCCAAGCAAAGACCAGTTTTTACGCAACTGGTACAATGCATGGTGGGAAAATAATTTATGCTCTCACGTTGCTGAGTGATTACAACATCGTATTCTTTCGTATATTACATCGTATGTTACAACATCGTGTATTAAAACATCGTATTCAACGCCTGCAATCGTGAATAAGTTTTACAAACTTATCATATGATATTTTTCGTAATTTTTTTTCATCAGATGTGCTGAGAATTCGCCAACTCGTGATTACATAGATGCCACCTCTCGCCGTCGCAACAACCTGCTTCGCCAAGTATTCTCTTCGATGGCTAAATATAAAAAAGTGTTGCAGGAAGTCACAGCCATGGAGGGAATCGAGCTTCTTTTATTACTGCAGCATCCTGCCCTCGTCTCTTAATGGTGTGGCTGAGAAGTCCGTTATAGCGAGAGATTCACGTTGCAGACGCGTTCAACATCACTGAAAATTCTTCACCTCCACTCAATTATTGCTCGATGTTCATTAGCATTTATGGGTTACGTTCACTTCCACTTGCATCATGTTCATTATTACGCACAACACAACAACTAAGACTCACATCTTTATCACCATCACTCACCTAGCGTTCACTAACACTCCCACATGTTCATCATTACGCACAACACAACAACTAAGACTCGCATCTTTATCACCATCACTCACGTAGCGTTCACCAACACTCCCACATGTTCATCATTACGCACAACACAACAACTAAGACTCGCATCTTTATCACCATCATTCACGTAGCGTTCACTAACACTCCCACATGTTCATCATTACGCACAACACAACAACTAAGACTCGCATCTTTATCACCATCACTCACGTAGCGTTCACCAACACTCCCACATGTTCATCATTACGCACAACACAACAACNGCTTCTGGAATAATATAATTGAAATATCTGAGACTGGTTCAGAGTCTGCAGTGCCCGTCGATAAAAACCTTGCATACCTGATGAGCCAATAACTCCTGAATATTGTCGTTCATATCTTTTATATTCTCCGTTTCAACGCAAGAATTTTTTTGTTCAGGGTTGAGCCAGTCTGACTTCATGTAGAATATACTCCTGTTGAACGTGATCCATCACGGACTATGCCAGGAATTTTTTTAGAGCAAATAATATTATGTAATTCAATTTCCATTGATCAAATACATAGCGTCTCTCGCTTTACAAAGAAATCATAAATTTTAAGGTACGTTATATCTCTCTGACCAAACGGAGCAGCCTCTTCAGTTTATGGCTTTGAACGAATTTAAGGCATTTATAGCCTGGTCTAGAATATGTATGCATGTTTGAGTTGCCGGTCTGTAGATCTTGGGCGATCGGATCCGGTGTGTGTGCAGCGAACCGATCTCCTTTGCATGCATGCGATGTTGCGACGCACTCAGCGCTAACTTAACTGTAGTGGACATGGTTAAGATTGCATAACTAACTTACAAATAGCGGACACTGGACATGGTTAATATTGCATAACTAACTTACAAATAGCGGACACTGGACATGGTTGAGATTGCATAACTAACTTCCAAATAGCGGACACTGGACATGGTTAATATTGCATAACTAACTTACAAATAGCGGACACATGGTTAAGATTGCATAACTAACTTACAAATTGCGGACACTGGACATGGTTAAGATTACATAACTAACTTACAAATATATTTTGGTGGTTAAACGGTAAGAAAATGGTAGTAGTTTGGGTTTTCTTGAGTTTATTATATGTCAACTCTTCGTGTTGATTGATTTATGTAAAAAGGTGAAATGAATTGTATTCAAATATCTGGAACATGACTTGTATAAATATTGAATTTCACTCTCGGTTGCTATCGCAATACTGTACACAAAAAGGCTCGAAATATTGTTTTGTACCAAAAACATGCTACTGCTTTAATTTTATGTTGCAAATAATCGCTAAGTACTTGTGGTATTGTTTTTAATTATTTTGTTAAGTATTTGCCTTTATAATATTCTTCATTACACTAGCAATTATTTTTTGCCGTAGATCATCGCCACAATACTGTTGATAAATTTTTTCTTCATACAATAGTCAATATACCGTTATAGTCAATATACGGTATATTATCGTTATGATACCATTGATACTTTATTACCGTAGATTATTGTCAATACCTCGATCACTGCTCACTCGTTGGCGTAATGTGTCGACAACGTATCGATAATGAAGCCAAGGATGCACTTTAGAGGCGATATGCTGATTGTAATCCGTTCGATAATTTATCGTTTATATGCCGGCAATAATTCGGCGTATAGATGGTCGTCGATATTCCGTTGTTATATATTATCTATGGACTTATTATCGTTAATACGCATCTAGTTTGTGTTTTCTGCACTATATCCTTGATAATAACCCGCGTATATCATCGGAGAAATATCATCGTCCATATCGTAGCAACATCACACCGGCTAACGCCATTAGTTTTTCGTAAGTTACCCACTAGCCCTCCACCGAAAAAGCAACCCTAGACATTGATAATACTTATTATTATGTTAAAGTTATTTTTTCTATCTTAATTCATTGATTTGCAACTCATGCCTGCTCGTTTGAATGAGTCTGACGATGTACTCGTGAGTTCTCCTCAGCGTTCACGACGCTTGTTGAATGTTCAGCGCTGCGTACATGGAGGCACTGACCTTCGTAGACGTAACGGAAGTCGACAACCTGTTCACAGTATACGCGGGGGATGGGGGTGTAGGAGAGGGGATACAAGTTGTGGTACTGGGTGGGGGCGACTTTTGTGAAAAGAATGGAAAAGTCTAAGGAAAAGTGATGATGGAAGAGGGTGAAGTGGTGACGTTGATTGGAGGTGACGTAGAAGAAGAGGGTTACAAGTTGTGATGAGGGTGTGGGGGTGAAAAGAAGAAGGGGGTGACAAGTTGTGATGCGAGGTGGGGGTGACAAAAGAAGGGTGGTTACAATTAAGTGGTGACACGAAGAATGGTTGACAAAGAAGAAAGGTTTACAAGTTGTGATGCGGGGTTGCGGTGAAATAAGAAGAAGGGAAAAGAGGTTACGTTGGATAGGGATGATGAAGTAGTTGTTCATTTGTAATGATGCGGGATGGTGATGACATCGAAAAATATGTTCCGAGTCGTGACCCGACGTCGCATGGGTAGGGAGACGAAGTAATATAGAATTGATCATTTTTATGTGACAACATTGCCTAATGAACAATTGATAATTTATCCAGGAAGATATTTATAATTTATTTATATACCTTGCTGTGGTAACGATTTTGAAAGTCATAAGTCCGACGATAGTGAAAAAGAAATTTCGACTGATATGCGAAGAAGAGGCCCTCAGGTGTAATAGTAATTGTATGCATTGAAATTACATTAATTACGTCAAGTTTTGCAGAATTTGTAGGCATGAACATTCATGTACAAGCATAAAATAATCGGTTTCCCTACATGCTTGCTTTATACCACACGGTCATTTCAATTATGCACGCAATACACAAGCTTGCTAAACGGACTCTGTAGCGTATTGAGAATTGCGGTACAAAAACGCGAAAAAAATCTTCGTATAACCTTCGTACAATGCCGCCAAATTCAATTTAATTAATTATTTAAATAACTTTCTTGCATGTAACTTCACCTTCTGCACCATTTGTGGTTAAACCAATTAATTAAGTGCAACAAGAAGTAGTAACTCGGAAATCAAAATAAGCTACACATAACATTATTGATGAAAGTTTAATTTATTCATGAAAATGCGATATTTGTACATTAGTAAATTTATTGAGGGACTGCGGTCTTTTGCGAAGATATGTCTTGAGTTCAAATCAAATCGTACTATAGAGTGATTTGCTCATTAATGCAGAAATGCTATAAAAGGCAATGTTAGTCTCTTTTCATTCCCTCAAAATTAATTTATTTTTTTCGTTCAAGTTCTGTTTGCATCAAAGGTTTCTGGAAACTTGATTATTTGTTTTTCCATTTTAATACCAAACTTTGGGAATTTTTTTTTGTTTTGTGTTAAAGTCAAGTGATATTAGAAAGAACTATATAATAAATATTTGATATTCACCCTGCATGGAATCTCTCATTACTTCTAAATAAAAGACGCCCCGATTAACTGTGTGAAGAAGATACGCTAGGATTCCTTGCGTAACCTATAAATGCGTTCCGCTATGTTAATATTGACAAGGCTCTTATATCGCTTGGCTCATAAAAACCTGTGTGCTGAAGCTGAGAATGACCAACTTGCCCGCAGCCAGAAAGACGTTGCTGCAGTGCGAGTTTTTCACGTTCAGTTTTTCTCATCCTTTACCAGTGCCAAATGTCCACAGCTGGAGTGTCTTGGAGTTTATTAATTCAATTTCCACCGGCTTGTTCTACTAGCGACCAGAAATAAGCAATGTTTCGTTTGTTGATGTCATCTTGTTTACTGTGTTGCGCGATACGAAAAAAGGTAACGGCTTCTACTCAAGTGTTTTTCTTGTGCTGCTATCGAGGTGAGCCTCTTGTAACTCAGGCTTATTTAGTTAAGTGTTCGCTGACTGGAAAAAAATCTTGTTGCAACTAAATAAGGGAGCTCAAGTACGTGCGCTGCTGTTGTCGATAAATTGTAACCATGTCATTACCATCTGGCCGAGGATGCATGCATTATTATCTGGAAAATAATCTGGAAATAATAAAAATTAAGTTTTGATTGCTTTCCAGATACTTTTTATGATGTCCTCATCTTGACATATCTTGTAATAAGTCTGAAGCATCATGTATCATCACTTGGAAGCTTTGGCGTATGAGTAAGTATACGTTATGAAGTCTGTTCCACTCAATTCGGTTCGTTTACCCGGTGTGGTGCATATCCTTCAAATACCTGCACCAGGACTACAATTTCGTCAACACCAAAAAAAAGGAAGGTAAAATAAACTGCGTAAATGCTCTTGAAGATATTGTTCTTTTAACAAGACAAGGTACTTTTTGGAATGTGAAATAATAGGATGCCCATATGACAGTGGCTTTCAAACTGTACAGTGGCGTACAAATAGTGGTGCGTGAGCATTTTCGGATGCATGAACGATTTTTAGTTTTTTTTATCTACCAGACACTTACGATTGGTATCCTCGCAAAGATGTGTAACTGTTGCAAACACTTTACCTTGTCTCAATGGTCCATCCACCACAAAATTACATCAGTGCGCCCACTTACTGTGCCGATTCTACTTGCAATAAAGATATAATGCGCGCGATTGTTGTAAATGTTACCCAACAGCATGCAGTATTGGAGAGACGCGGTGGTACCTGCAGTTACGATGTGGCAGTACAAACCTTCAATTATGTATTACTCCAGCACAAAAAGGTTAGGAGCCACTGCCCCTCGGTCTACGGTAATTCGTTGTTGATGAACTCCATCCTTTCTTTAGAGCCCAAGCCCAGCATTAGCCGACGCGGTAACTTCACTGTTGAGATGAGAGGTTTCTTGATCTGAATGCAAGATAGAACCCCAAGGCCCTGTAACCCTGCGCCAAAAGCGAGCCGCAACGATTAAGTGCAAATAACCTTGCGTGTAATTCATTATTACTACGTACGGTACTAAATGATGTCATGATCACTTTCGATCAATCTTTGAACTTTCATCTATCAAAGTAGAAGAAATGATTTAAGAGGCTTTACAATACAAACTTGTGATAGCGCTTACCAATGTTGGCAGCACACGTCGCAAAAATTAAGATAAATTCAGGTATGTTTATTTCATGAGGTAAATATTAAATTACTCAGCCTCGTTTCGGTGATTATTCCTTTGCTTTACCAATTATATTCAGAAAACACTATCAGGAAAGTTATTGATATGCAGATGAAAATTCCGCAAAGGCTTACCAGTTGCTATGAATCTCAACACGAACATTTCATCGTTACAAATTAGTTGGCAACCACACACATGTTCAAGCACACATCGTGACTCGCGTACTGTAGTCTCATAAAGTTGGTCGCCTGTCGACGTGGCCTGCGATGTTCATAATGTTGTGCTGACGTCAATTGGTTCTACGTGACGTGCCTGGCTGTTTGTCCGTCTGATCGACGCTTAGGCTATCCACATACTGTCAACAAATCAACTCGCTTGTTTACCTGTGCTTGTTTACGTGACACGAGCCTCGTACACAACGCTCATCATGGTGCGGACGAGCGCCGGTGTTGCGTTCTACCACTTGCCTATAATGTGCTGGTTATGCAACTCTGCACTGATCTTCGCATTCTTGCCTGCCTTATACAGTTAAGTGCTGTCAATGTAAAGATCTACGGCTGCTAGTGTGTCTGATGGTACATGATAGTTAATCGTATCATACGAGTTCTTATTACGAAAACATAATGAATATATCACTGTTTTTTTTCAACTGGTGAACCTCCTGTCTACTTATGCCTACAAATTTTATTACATGAATGTATGCTATAAATATATTTGAATTAGCTTCTCTCGTTTAATTACAAGCGAGTGATAACCTCATCTCTTTACAGTTACTACTCTAATTTGTGCACATAATTACGGGTGTTTCGAGACAATGGTTTTAACGCCACTGATTACTATATACATTTTTGTTCCGTTCTTTCAGGCGATACCAACCGAAGTTGTTATTTACGGTATGAAGTCATCAATGTACGCTTCAATATTGAGCTTTTTTACGTTTTTTTTACGTACGTAAACTTTTGTTTACTTAAACGTAAGAGACAATTGAACTAATTTTAGGAAATGTACTTCGAATGAAATTGTATTGTCTTGTAGTTCATAATAAATTAGTTGCAGCGTTAGTCCATAATTCCCGACACCAAATTAATATGCCAGTCTCCTAAGTGTGACGGCTGTAACAGTAGCTTCATGTGTCATGTCTAGACTCTAGACCTGCTCGCTAAATGCACTTCGCCCTGGTGTTGGGCCGCTGCCACACCCTTATCCCAGTGAAAATTTACAGACGCGGCAGCTTCTGATTTGGATTACCAGAAGCTAGGGCGACTCTAAATTTTGTTAGGGATAGAGTTCATGCTCGGTGTTCACACGCGTCCTGCGGGCACTGGGCGCGTCGCGAAATGCTTACATTTTATATAAATAGGCCATAAAGGTGCTACCTTTTATATAAATAATATAAATAGACCAGTGCAAAGGCTGCTATTCCTCTGCAGGAACCTGAAACTTCGAATATTTGAATAATTTACCATTATGTTGTTATGAATGAAAGCCATTTTATCTACAGGCTTAAACTAGCATAGAGAAATGCAAAATAGAGTACTCGACCACCTCCAATTGTGAAGAGATGTTATTTCCGTTGTGAGAAATTTCAACTTGCAATTGAAAAAAAACTTTCGAGTACAGATATGCTAAGAAAACTATTGGGTTATGAATAATCATTCGAGATTCTTTAATTAATCTAAGGCAATTAAACCTCCTAATGTGTTTTTAAGAAGTTTCGTTTTGTCTGGGCTTGAAAGGAAGATGAGCGGTCTAGATGAAATTGTTTTTTATGTGTTGCCTGTTCATTTTTAATACTGTAGAAATATTGCAACAATGTAAATGCTACACGGTCCCTGCAATAGACGTTTCAGCACCCAGTGTTGCTGTTGACCGGTCTCACGCCACTTATCGAGTTAATGTGCCATTAACGTGTCAGGCTTGTTAATACGACGCCGCAAAAATGCACATGTAACACGTACAGCACTAATTTATGCATCAAAACCCGCTTATTTAGTTCTAAAACCAACAATCTTAATAAAAAATTTTACAATTGTACCAGTGTGAATGTGCTTGTGTAATAAAATTTTTACAATTGTACTAGTGTGAATGTGCTTGTGTAATAAAATTTTTACAATTGTACTGATGTGAATGTGCTTGTGTAATAAAATTTTTACAATTGTACTGATGTGAATGTGCTTGTGCACCTACGAGCATTAATTTGATTGCACATCGTAATGCGCATAAGTGTGATGGTGCAGCACCGCAATAGCATAGCAGTGCCAAATTGCACGTCTCCCTCAGATGATGTGCGAGTATTGAAGGCTCGAGGTAGTTAGGTCCAGAGCTAGATGAGGTGCGAGTATTGAAGGCTCGAGGTAGTTAGGTCCAGAGCTAGATGAGGTGCGAGTATTGAAGGCTCGAGGTAGTTAGGTCCAGAGCTAGATGAGGTGCGAGTATTGAAGGCTCGAGGTAGTTAGGTCCAGAGGCCGCGGACGCAATATTGCCGAGCCATCAAAGCCCTCTGCTTGTCTTTCAGTCAAAGGAGACTTGGCTTCGCTCCCGGACTTGTCCCTTTCGGCAGTGAATGACATCCTGCGACGTGTATTTATATTCACTTCATTTTGTGTAAAAAGATAACGTCTATTTGACTCCTAACAATCTGGTACTTACGAAATGTATGACTTATTTATTAGCCAGGGCCCATACTTTCAAAACTCGCTAAGTGAACGTAAGTACTTACGCTCTATTTTCTTGTCTATGATTGGTGGATTTTGCTTGAAAGGCCGTCAATGATTGGCTGATGAACTTACGATCTCTTAACTTTTTTTGAAAGTATAGGCCCTGGTCGATTGATTTCTGTAAAGTCATTCGTAATTATATGCACTTTTCTTTTACAACGAAATGATTTTAATTGTGTTTTTGAAAGTTCCTCATTCCATACACAGACGAGCGATCTAAAGATTTTCCCTTTAGACCTCAAAATGAGCCTGTTCCCTCTAAATTACAGGCAGAAGCTTAACTTCACAAAATTTTCAGGCATAAATTCAAAATTTAATATGCTTTTTGTATGTATTATTTTATTTCAATTATGTAAATCGCCTTGAAAAAATTTGAATGTAAAATTACATTTTTAACTTTAAATCTCTTCTTGTTTGATTTCTTACCATATTCCTACACCGAGGATCTTACCATATTCCTACACCGAGGATCGTTTTTTTGACCAAAATTCACAATTTTTCTCGCAGTACCGGCTTCATGCTCCAAATTATCCCTATAATGAAATTCTCAAATCAATCACCGGATGTGACGTTGAAAGCCGTCCGTCTATTTTCGCCAAGTCTGGCCTCTGATGGCTGCTGATAACCCGCGCACCCTGCGCAGTGCAGGCTTTAGTTGGTACATCTTACCTTGTTCGACCGTAATGCCGCGGCCTTGTTGCGACATAATAAACACCTGTATGTAGCACGGCAGCTGACATGATGCGTCATGCGTGTTACTGTATTCATTTTGAGCGCATTTTCTCATTTATGGAAAGAATTCACTATTGTGCTCGCCATGTCCGTCTGTCTGTCTGTCTGTCTATCCGTCTGTCCGTCCGTCCGTGACCTCAAGTTTTCGTCGACGAGAATCGAGTAATATTTTAAGTAAATATTTTTTATATTATCAGTCTGCTTATATCGCAAGTTCACAATGAATTTAAAACCGAAGAAAACACCAAGCAAATTTGCCATGTCGATATTGGAAACGTTTCGGAGTCCAGCTCCATCATCTAGATTGTATTCGTTTTTAGATTGTCGAGCTGATGATGGAGCTGGACTCCGACGAAACGTTTTCAATATCGATATGGCGAATTTGCTTAGCGTTTTCTTTGCTTTTAAATTCCTTGTATTATTTTTACCGCGTTGCGCATGATGCTCTACTCGAAATTTAAATCCCCATGCATAAGGTTAATACATATTATTTTCAGTCTCCAATTTCTTGTTATTCCGTTGGTTAAAATGTTTCTAGCAATTAAGGTAATGCAACCAAGTGGCAATAGTCTATTTCATATTTATGGGCAAAAATATTCACCGTACCATTCTTGCAGCATCAAAACTTAGTTACTGGGTTAAGAAGAGATACGTCTCTGACCGAAGTATATCGCATTCTGGGAACGAACGTCTGAACAGAACGTAGCGGCTCAGCAACTGAAGGAACCGCTCGATAAAACGAACTTTTGTAGCACGCAGAGCGCAAGTGAAGGAAAAGGGAATTTCATACTTTTACTTGAATTAAGTGCCCTCAAGATGCTCTTCCCTGTTTAATGCTGCAAGATGCTGTTCCATTTTCAAAAATTAATTATACGTTATGCGGTTCTCTAAATGACACTCTCTGCACGACACCTTTGCTTAGGAACACATGTTCATTTCTCAGTATTTAAATTATGCTGCTCGATGCATGATGCTGCCTGAGGAAGAATTTTTCATGTCGATTTTTCTGAATCTATGTTGTACACTGCATTATGATTTCATCTGCATTGAAAATCTCCTTGATTCGTCTTGATTTCCGGAATTTAAATATCCATTCGCTACTACTAATTTCCATACCTCATGAATTTATTGTTCTAGGCTAGGGCTATTCTATTCCACGGTTCTTGCTGTTAACAGATATTAAATTTTATTGTAATACTACATTCCTCATTCATCGCATTGCGTCTGCTTTCTACATCGTATCATCCTAGTGTCTTGTTTTTCATTCCTCGTGCAGCACTGGAATCAACAGCGGCATTCAACGCTGGATATATCAAGCACTCTACTGGCTTCAGAGTGCCGATCTATTCAAATAAAATGCACTGGCAACGATGCCCAAATTTATCAAGATTTTTCAAGGCATACCCATTACTGCGATTAACTATCTCCCTATTTTTTTCTGCTAAATTTCTTGTCTGTTTACCATCACATTGTACGTTTTCGTTACGAATCTATTGCTCTTTATTCCAAAGCAAGTTTCATTGAAGATCGATATTTCTTCGCAGGGAATTTATCCTGGCATGTATTTCACTATAATAAACTATGCGTTTGTATCTGTCAAATTTTGTCTGGTCACTTGGTGATCGTGAAGCCCCAGCCTCCACGTTGTCCGCCCCGTACGTGTATCGTTCTCATTATTTTTAGTGAGTCGTGTAGTTTTTTATGCCTGGCACTATGCCTGCAGATTTTTTTATGGGATGCCGGCCTCACCTTGTCGCCTGGGATCGAGCTCGTCAACCTGGTATCCATCCGCCCATGCATGAATTTTAAATTTATTCTCTCCATGTAAAAATAAATAATTTTTGTATTTGCAAATGTATTGATACAATTTATCTCTTTTTTCTAGTAAACTCAACCATGGAACAATATCAGCTAATAATTTTTGTGATTTCATACAACTCTATTGGGATCAAGTTTGATTCCTTTAAAAATGTAGGGACATTTTTTGTAATAGGTAAATTCAAAATATTTTTCTTTATCTAAGTTATATTATATTTTCTATTTAGCTAATTCGTTTTTGTTTTAACGCAAACATTTTATAAATTAATCATGGTTCGATGCGCGATCAGCGTTTTATTATAGCCTTTGGTAGATTTTCCGAGTAGCTTTACTATGGCGTCTGGCGTCGATCAAAGCGTCAATGCTTCTGCCTCGTTGAGGGCGATCGTAACTCTCGTCTGTACGTCGTCGCCTCGCCGTCGTGGTGTGGCGCAGCAGCAAACGTGTATTTTTAGCACATTTTCTCATTTATGGATAAAAGGCGCTATTATGCTCGTCATGTCCGTCCGTCCGTGACTTCACGGACGGACGGACGAAAAAATGCGCGCTCTGTCACTCACTGCAGTGAGCATGGTTGAACTATATAAGGTTGACCCACGAGAAGTTCCGTCTTTCAGTTTAGCTTTCTTGTTACGTCACTGAGATCGAAAAACGTAAATAATCCCATCATTCCCATGACGGATTGGTTGACTGGTTTGATCGCATTTCGGTGATTGGCTAATGCCCGTGACGTCACTTAGATGAGTGACGTCACAGGCGATCGAACTACATCCGCAAATTTGAGCTTCTCACGGGTCAACCTTATACTACAGTAGTTCAACCATGGCAGTGAGTACTGATCTTATTTTTTCTACGCCTATATGCGTTGCCGCTCTCTTACAAAAAGTTATTTCCCGCTAAAGTGAGTATTAGAGTGCAAATTAATCTTCAACTGGGATGCATAGAAGTAGTCCCTTGTCTTGGGAGAGGCTTTGGATCACATATTATATTGAATAATTGTAATTTTTTATCAAAATATTCCGTTTCATATATGTTTGATGGAAAATTATATTTCAATTTATTTCATGAAAAATCGAATAGGTAGGATTTTTATTGAAAACATGGGTTCACGTTCGTGACCTGTCTACAACCATGTGCGAACAATTTATATTATTTTGAAATAAACTCGTCCATTGGATATCATTCACGGAAGTACGTTCGTCTGCGCTGCCTGCTGTAAAGTTAAAATCCCAAACACTTCACCATGAAGTCCAAGCTCAGTACAATTCATTATTATGTATAAATACTTGCAAAACCATTAACTTGATGTGTTTAACTTTCGTCAAGAAGTATTGTGAACGATCGTAACTTTCGTCAAGAGGTATTGTGAACGATCGTAACTTTCGTCAAGAAGTATTTTGAACGATCGTAACTTTCATCAAGAAGTATTGTGAACGATCGTAACTTTCGTCAAGAAGTACAGTATATGTGAACGATCGTAACTTTCGTCAATAATTATCGTGAACGATCGTAACTTTCGTCAAGAAATATTGTGAACGATCGTAACTTTCATCAAGAAGTATTGTGAACGACCGTAACAAAGCAGTTCTTCATAACACTTGCTAGCATTGAATCATCAAGAAGTATTGTGAACGATCGTAACTTTCATCAATAATTATTGTGAACGATCGTAACTTTCATCAAGAAGTATTGTGAACGACCGTAACTTTCGTCAATAATTATTGTGAACGATCGTAACTTTCGTCAAGAAGTATTGTGAACGATCATAACTTTCGTCATGAAGTATTGTGAACGATCGTAACTTTCATCAAGAAGTATATGTGAACGATAAAACTTTCGTCATGAAGTTTTGTGAACGATCGTAACTTTCGTCAAGAAGTATTCTGAACGACCGTAACTTTCGTCAAGAAGTATTCTGAACGATCGTAACTTTCATCAAGGAGTATTGTGAACGATTCGTAACTTTCGTCAAGAAGTATTGTGAACGATCGTAACTTTCGTCAAGAAGTATATGTGAACGATCGTAACTTTCGTCAAGAAGTATTGTGAACGATCGTAACTTTCGTCAAGAAGTATTGTGAACGATCGTAACTTTCATCAAGAAGTATTGTGAACGATCTTAACTTTCGTCAAGAAGTAGATCGTAACTTTCGTCAAGAAGTATTGTGAACGATCGTAACTTTCGTCAAGAAGTATTGTAACGATCGAAGGCCCTCTGGCCCGCCTCAAGTTACCGCCTCGGCTTGCCACTTCTTCTCTTCGTCGCGATCAGGATGAGTGTCACGGCAAGAGTTTCCCGGTTCCAGTCGCACCCAATTTCCTTGCCTAATTGAAAAGAACGACAGGACGTTTGTGCCCCTCGTGCCTCCGCCACTTGCCGATGCTTTTGTCCCTGAATGAACTAAGTTCTATTATGGCCTCCTAGAGAACTCTGGCTTACGTATATTTTATTTAGTAATTTTATTATCTTGTCGATTAGTTTTCTCCCAGGAGATTTGTATTAGAGGCTAGTATTATGTGTTGACTGGAATTCATTGTTTACTAAAATTGAATGCACTAGTTTTCAGAAAAGTGTAATGATATTTTTTACCAATATTTTTCGCGATGCGTTTTGTGAACATGCCCTTCGAAAATATATGCTTTTAATGATTTTTAGTTGCATTGTTTGGTTTGCGGTTAATGCTATTTAATCGTCTGTTTTCAATCGATGATTAATTTAATTAGTTTTTTCTTAATTTTTCCAAATTTTCCGATGATGTCGTTACACATTTTTTTCATCAAAAGCTACAAAATTATTGCGGTCATTTAAACGTAATGGAAAATTTTCCCATGGCGCATGTGTCTGTCTCAATGATCACTAATACGAGTAAATGGACGGATATTTCTAAAAAAAACATCATAATGTGAACAGTTCCCGATAAGATCTCTATTTTATACATATTTCAAATGAATAATTACCTGTAAATGCGATGAGAAACTCAATTCCGGAATATTTAAAGCACATCGGAATAGTTGTGCTATTTAATCAACATAGAGATAGTCAACGAATTGGCAGGGACTGTGTACAGTATGCTGGTCGAGAGGGCCTGCATAAAAGGTGTGAGGATTGTGGAAATTTTCGAATTCGACCACGACCGCAATCGAGAAGCTAGGTCTTATGAATGGATTAAGCTAGGACTTATGAATTATGACCTAGAAAATACTCGGTTGAAATCACAATATATTCGTCTGGAAATTGGGAACTTGCATGAGCAGATTTACATCCCTTCGATTTAGGTATGTACATTGTCTGCATATTGAGAGCGAGGTTCCGGCTACCCGTACTTCTTGGAGGTTCAATGGCACAAAAAAAAAACATTTCAGATGGAATTGGTCAAAATAACCCAGCATACAGTATATGATTCGTGATTTTCCTAGATCATTTTATAACCCTTGTCAGCTATTCATTGATAATTAAGGAGCAAATGTTAAATGTGCAGTAAAGCATTATTAATTGCTCAAGTTGTATTTCCGTATCCATGGTGTCTTACAAATGATACTAAATAATTCTGATTGAAGCTCGGTATTTTATTTAGCTTGTCTGTTACTATTTCCATTTTCTTTTAAAGTCATAACACTTCATTGTCTCATTGGTCGGTCGGCCGCTCAACAGTACACTTGTACTTGGTAGGGCCATAGAGAAGGTAAAGAAGCATCGCGTGTGTCGTAATGACGCTTGTTTTTGTAGCGGTCACTTGAGTTACTGCGCTCTCGAGTGCTCCATGCATCTTGCATCGTCTTGCCTGCAGAGGTGAACATGGCTGGCCACCTTGCTGCAGCCGTGTCCTTTGTATTTATGCCTAAAATTTTGTATTTGTTTATTCCTACGATTGTTTGGCCATGTTTCACGTGCTATATGTAGTTGAGTTATCGTTTTTTTCGCTGGTTAACGGATTTCGTTCACATTACGAATTGCAAACATGGCTGGCCTCCGTGCTGCAGCCGTGTTTTTTTTGTACTTATGCCTAAAAATTAGTATTTGTTTATTCCTACGCCTGTTTGGCCATGTTTCACGTGCTATACGTAGTTGAGTTATCGTTTTTTTTTTGCTGGTTAACTGATTTCGTACGTATTTCGAATTACAAATAAACTAATGTTCTTGAATTAAATTGTACATTTATTATTAACGTAGCGTTGTTGATCATTTAATAAGTTATCACATTTCATGCCTGTGTTTTCTATTTGCAAGATCAGTTGACGCATCTCTCAAGCAATATGCATCAAAGTAAGCGTCGCTCCTGAGTTCCGTATTTTATGCCGAAAGATACTTAAAAGTTCGATATTTCTACCGTAGATTTTAAGGCTCCACTCGCAATGATCGTTTTATCTCATTAGTTTGACACACGTAATTACTAATGTAAGATCGTCGCTGGAATTGAAACCATGATGCAACGAATAATTTCAAGAAATTCCACTGTAAGGTCATGAACATGCGGCATTTCATCAAGCGGCTCATTTTTCTCTACAGTTTTTCTGTCCCTTGTGTGGAAGGATCGGCTCTTTAACACTCGGCTCATCCAAATTTTGAAGCTTCGGTCAGAAGAACTAGAATTTTTCTTCCGTTTGAAGTGCCGCATTCAATGATTGTTTTGCGCCCGGTGTTGTTACCATGCAGATAAAGAATTCACGCTGCTCGAGAGTTTTTGGCGTGCTGCTCAGTAAACTTTTAACTTGGCAGGGGCCGAAACAGCGTTATTGCGGTCTTGCACCCATGATCGTTGCGTCGGTTTGATCCTCTTGAGAACTCGTCTGGGTTTTTGTAGCTGGTTTTACCCGGCGTTATTAGGAATATTTTTTATTAAATCCATTGTCGGTGAAATTTCATTAAAGTTGGCTCCTACACTGCATTTGCATAGGGAGTTCTTAATTGAATTTGCGTACAATATTGCGTAATTCTTTACGCACGTTGTTTATTAACTTTATTAAACAAGGCGATGAAGTCAAAAGTGAATATTTGTTTCAGTATTTCCTAAGTAATGAAGGGTATATTGCTTCATTTTATGTGTAGACCGGAAATTATTTCTTTTATACAAAAAATGAGAGAGTAAATAAATATGAACAAATTTTTGCCATTTGAATTTCATTCATGCCAAACAAGAATAATTTTTTCTGAAAAAAATGAGCTCATACCTTGACTCGATATATTTTCATGATTCGTAAACTATATATACTTCTGATTTTGAATTACTAATCTCCCGAAATGCCGAAATTCACCAATAAATTAAATTAATTTATTTAGTGGTATTTTTCCAGCATCAGAGTCATTTAACCTTACAATATTAAACTTAACTTTAATACTTATGTTTTTTTATCTTCAATTTACTCTTGTTTTTTTTTTTACTTCTAGGGAGCCCGATTGAAATGTGCATTGTTTTAGATAATAGTTCAAAAACTTCCATAATTTCCTATGACTGTTCTTCCAATCGTAATCAGAATTTTTAAGATGCTTTGGCAAAGTATTTCAGTCACTCGTGACGTTCACTAAACTATAGTAGATATATAATTTTTATCTCATAGGAACTAATGCAACTCACAAATTAATGATCTCCCTAGTCATGAATATAAATATATAATATATTTAATATATTATATATAAATATATATAAAATATAAGCCAGTTATAAGCGAAAAATATAAGTCAGTTCAGTGACACCGCCACGTGTTTTCTGTTTTGGAATTTACGATTCATACATTTTGCACTGAGCGCTATTTTGAAAGCCCATCGGAATGGCGTCAAAGCCAATCGGAATAGCGTCGGAGTTCGAATTCCTAATGGGTCTTTTATTCACTGATAGCATGGCTGTTTTTTCATTCACATGTGCGTTTTTTATGCTAATTATATACATTTTTTCTTTCCAGTGAGTGCACTTGAGCTTGGCTGCAACTCATTAATACTAAATTTAAAAATATTATCAATTCAGATGGTAATTTTTAAATTATAGTGATAGTGACTTGTAAACATTATTATATTCCGATCTGAAAAAGTTGGTCGAACGTGGCTGTAATCTCACTGGATAATCAAAGCTCTTTCTCAATGCACTTTTTAGCGCATTTTCTCATTTATGGAAAAAATGCACTATTGTGCTCGCAATGTCCGTCTGTCTGTCTGTCTGTCTGTCTGTCCGTCCGTCCGTCTGTCCGTGACCTCAAGTTTTCGTCAACGAGAAAATGCGCTCTCTGTCACTCACTGCTGTGAGTACTGAGTTATATTTTTTTGTCAGTTATACTGTTAAGTTCCTTGCTTTCTGTTCTTCTCCCTATGCAGCGAACAGTCGTCTACTCGCCTGTTTCTGCTCGCAGCTGTTTACTCGCGACTGCCTTTGCCTCGCCACCAACTTAATGAGAAAGGCGACACCCAGACACCTCATTATACCGTAGCTTACTTCAGTGATGCTTCACGACAAAGATGTTTCTTAGTGTTGGTATTGGCTCTGCTGCTTGTATAATGCTGTTTAACAGTATTCACAATTTAGACACATATGGTAATATTGTACAAATATGGTAGGTAATTCGAGTAGACAAATATGGCAATTCAAAGTATGTGTTAAAATTATTGTTATTCCGCATAGATGATGACAAAATGTTCATGGTTGACAAATTCATGTGAAAAATTTAATTTGGCATTTTTTGTCACTCAGTTTTTGTCATTTCCACGATGTTTGGAGTAGATATTCCACAGAACCAGAAGACTCGGTGTTGGGTTGACAGTGATTCGGATCACTGCTAACTCGATTCTGGCTTCCTGCTCTCCCTTTTCTCACACATATTCATGGAATAAATTCCGTTGTTACTTACGGCGAGCCACCGATGATCCCAATTCCAAAGTTTTTGCCGACAGTATCATTTTTTCTTTATTTAGTATAATATATATTTAGAATAATTTTACAAACTGGACAGAAAAGTCGTCTTATGGTAATTGACAAAAAGAAATTTGGTCTGAGCAAAGCTCAAATTAGGTGACAATTTTCAGAGATATATTAGGACTCCAAATAGTTTTGCTGCAACGGAAAATAATTAGCCTGAGGCTTGAATCAATGGCATATTTGACACGAGTAGGTACTTTTACCTTCACATAATATGCGGCGTACATCTGAATGTCTAGGAACCTCTATATCCTCATAATCTGAATGTCTAGGAGCCTCTATATCCTAATAATCTGAGTTGGTGGTAGCCACGTGCTGGTGTATCAAATTTACTTGACTGTGAATTCACTATTTCCAAGAGTAAATGAATTTTCTGTTCAGTAGTATGAGATTTATGCTCAATTTTTCATGCTATTTTGAATGAGTGTGAATGTGCAAGTTGCACCAATCAAATTTCCGCGAAAAATATTCTTCATTTGTGGACGGTATGCATTTTTCATATCAATATTATTATTGTGCGAGCTAATTTTGCTATAATAGTGTTTTTCTTACTTGAAGAATTTCTATAGCTTCGTGAGAATATATTTTTAGCGCATTTTCTCATTTATGAAAAAATGCCCTATTGTGCTCGTCATATCCGTCCGTCCGTCCGTCCGTCTGTCCGTGACTTCACGCTTTCGTCGATTTTGGGAAAATGCGCTCTCTGTCACTCACTGCAGTGAGTACTGAGTTATATTTTTTTCATTTTACCGAAGCAACCCCCAAAAAAAACTGAAAGTTTGAATCGAGCGGCAAACATGACATTTAAAGTCACCATCAATCTATAGTCAGCATTATGATGCTGTTGACGGCACCAATTTACATCTTTACAATTGCTTGCCGAGATGAGCGGAGTCTATCTTCATAACCTTCTGTCCGTACATAGCTTTTGACTAGCGTAAACTTTATTGTGAAGTTTTTTTGCGGAAGGTTAAGAACTTTTTGCCAAAAATTTGTGAAATTGAATTCATTTACACGCAGAAACGTTAACAATGCAGAATACTGCTCAATATCCCTGTAGAAAAACATCACATAAATGCCTCATGTTACCACCATAAGACTGAGTAGCAACTTCCAAGCCTTCCCATCGGCTTCGCTCATCTTCCTTTCAAGAGACGTTGAGGCCGTTGAGTGCCCTCTAACGCTAGGCCATCTTGTGGCTCTTGTTGTGGCCATTTCCAGTCCTCATGTGCCACTTTATGGCACATAAACCATTGCTTAACTCTTCACTTGCATCAGGCAAGACCATTTATTGCCGTATCAAATTCATTTTAATTGCAAGCATCTATACATCTATAGTTGTGCAGCTGATAAACACGCATTGAAGGATATAAGTGATTGCATTTTGTAAGAAGCAATTAATAAAACAATTTTCAGATAGCCACTTCTTGAAATTTTTCTATACAGTTTTGATTGAATTGAATTTACGGAATAGTGTTTAACGGATATGAGCTATTACAATGAATTATCTGAGAGAAGAATTATTGTCAATCATATCTCGAATCGAATGAGACAAACCTCCATATACGTCGTGAAGATTAAGCTATAAATAGCGTCTCATTCGGGGAGACACGCTTACGAAACTTCTTTGTGGTTTAGTCCTCGGTTTGGTAATGAAATTCGTTTCCTTCCCAATGGTGATCATCAAAGTAGCTGAAAGCTTCGTTGGTAATGTTACATCGTAAGGTTTTTATTAAACAACTAACACTCGGTGAGAGCCCGTTAAGTGGCTAACACTTTGTGATGACTCATAATTCTGATGCCTCTCATACGGTTTTTTCGAAAAAAATGTATCCGTAATTTCTTGTTTGCATCTTGCCTGCCCATTTTCAATCTAAGGCCATAATTTCTGATTTCCCCGGTTGATGTGTTTAAACTTAATCCGACTCCTGTACGACAACTCCAGCAGCATAAAGCAGCGCTAGATTTCAAGAAGCGATGCTTGTATAGATAGCACCTCTGAGCATCTCACGGTTGCTGCTCTCGTCAAGCATAAGTTGAGTTATAACGCGGGATTTTGATGCTAGACGTGCCATTGCGATGCCACGCTCGCTTGCAGAACGAACTTTGATTATAGGCCCACATCGCTGCTGGGCCCAATCTTCCCGTCGTTTTCGTAATGCAGCCGGCATGCTGGGCTCAAGTCTCTACACTGCAGCAGAATACAAACCCATCCGGGCCACTCACTCTTCTGGATGTTGCTGCGTTTTCTGGCCAACACTCTTGATCGAGGCATCTCAAGTTGGCTTTACTCGATTCTTCGTCGCTTCTGAAGGCAGTTATACTTCACGGCTCAGACGCCCGATTCTCAAATTGATTCGCTGCTAGGTCCATGTGTTGAGAAGCTTTTCATTTTAAATTTATTGTATTGAAATTAATTTTGGCGAAATTTTGACCTCTGTATACTTTTAACTGGTTATGTTCTGCAAAGCTTATTCAAGCAATGCTCAATTCTAATGATAAGTGCTTGCATTGTTACATGATAATCCATATATAATTTAAATCTTAATTAATTCAATTCGGCATTTTTCTTGTGGAACAGCATCATTCTTGCATGATATCTTGTTCATTGTAATCTGTTTAATAACATATGCTATGGTCTGAAAATTAATTTGCTAGTTCACCACCCGGTATTTCTTCTTCTCTTCCGTATTTCTTTTCATTTATTTCTTTCAGATTAATACCGAGAGTTATTATCGTTCATCCTGTGCTTTAGGCAGATTTACATTTTTGATGTCCCAAATTTTTTATGCCACTTAATCCTGAACGGCTTTGGATTTTCGAGGCACGGAAAGTCTGCCTCTCGCTCCCTTCCCTCTTGGACATTCCGTCGAGATTTCTTGTGTAGCGCCGCTAACAAAGTGAACATTTTTGTGCAAATTATCAGCGTCTCCAGAACGAAACTCCCATAACTTTTTTCTATTTCGTCTGGCGGCAACCCGTAATTTTTCAAGTGCGCCAGAAACGCTATTTTTTCGTCCCGTCGCGAAGATTTTTTTGATAATTTCTCTTGATAGGACGCAGGTGGCTGAGACGGCAGCCTAACTTCTTGCGCCTGGTTTCCATCATCGAATTCGTTTAAAATTTTTTTAGGCTATATAGGATAATCTTCATGCATTCCTAAATGTCAATTCAATTTTTGTGTTTTTGTTTCGCGATTGCGTAATGCTCTGTAGGTAATATTTTTCCAAATTTTGATTACACGAATGATAGATTCGACAGCGCGACAGTTTAAATTATAATTCTCCCTCCTCATTATTAACCTCACGTTAATATATTTTTATTTTTATATTCATATAGTAGATCTTATGAATTTTTAAAGATACACGAAAACGCATTATTTCCAATATCTGAAATACTTATCTGGACAGCGAACGGATTTCGACGTCCTTGGCCGGAGTTCCTTTGTGGGAAAAATCGGATCATGTGGCAGCCTGGGTTTAGGTTTTCTTCCTAAAGAAAAAGAAGAGTCAGGCTCTTGAAGCGTGAAGATGTTGCGATTGGCGCCGGTCCCTTTATGGCTTTTCAAACGCAGCCCCCGGTTTCTTGCAATCAATGGAGTGGCACGAGGCACATTTCTATTCAAACTTTGTGTGAATGTAGCCGCGCACTCCTGAGGGCCGCTGCCACAAAGGCCGAGCATTGTTTCCTCGCTTCAGCCAACTTGCGGAAATTCTGCGATTTTGCTATACATTTTCGGTATCTAATGACCGTTTCGAGTCTCGCTCCAGACTAAGCGTTTTATTTAGCCTCTGTGCTACTAATTTCATTGTCTACTAATTTCATTGTCTTCTACAAGCGCGTGTCTGTGTGCAGTAATTCATTTTTCGTAATCGGCTTTGGCATTGTACCTGAGCTCAAATTGATGCATTGCAGTAAAGATTTGGATAAAATGGGCATTAATTGACGAATCAATGTTCATATTGGCGCAGTGGATTGTTATTCAAATATAATTTATTATCTTTTGATATCATAAGGATTGCTTGTAGAACAATCGGAACTGTGTTTTTTGTTTTCATTTCAAGCTCCATCTTACACACAAAAAAGCAAACAATGTGGCCTCAGACCGTGAAAAATGTATATTCTTTATTGATTCCCCAGCTTTTGATGATATTTGTTTTTTTTATCAATAATTTCAATTACGCTATGTACTTATTTGGGTTCATCGATTGTCGATTTTTCGGAGTTTCCTATGGCCGACCATGACACGTCGTTGCCCCACGCAACGAAGTGCCCACGCTAATGCGCGGTACCGAAAGTTAGTCGACGCCAAAATTGGAGATGTTCCGGCGCTAAATACGCTCGTTGCTGAGCTCCAAGCCATGCAAACTGTTGCTATTAGCGTTTGGGCTGTGCAATCCCGGCTACTTTTCCTAACTGGCTTTCTTGAGAAAATTTGCGGAGTGTCGAATCGAATTTTTTTCTCAACTGAGCAAAGAAAAGAAAAAATCTGCTTGTACCATCTATGTAGTTTCTCATTTAAACGTAAATAAACGTTCGTTTAGATTTGTGTAGTTTGTTCAGTTTTGCCCAAGTTGTAAAAGTGATGGAATTCCTATTTTTGAACTCTCACCTTACATTTCTAACCTGTAGGACGGGGAATTCTGCTCCGGCGCAAAATAGTTTACTTTTCATTCTGTATCCTAAGGTGAACTTTGCTCTAAGTCTAAGATGAACTATTTCATGTAATTTTTCTAATTTAGATTATCACGTAGTTTGTTGTTGCGTTATTTGCATTGGTTGTCTCACGCTTAGGGAATAATGTTTATTTGCTATTGTTATCAATATAGTAAAACTACTAGTAATATTGTCACTAAAAATTCATCTGGACTTGATCATTCTTGCTTATTCTCCTTCTTTCCCGACTGAGGATTCATTATTTTTTTCAGATGTGGCCCCCGGAACTTTGACGATAACTCAAGATGTTCCTGAACCCGTGGTACGGGGGCGAGGCGCCCCAGGCCGCTAACGGGGGCGTTCTGAGTCAAAATCATGCGCCGGGCAGCCTCTTTAGTAATCACCAGTCATCCTTATCCTCAGGCACCCACTCTCCTCATTCATCACCCACTCCCACCCATAGGCTCGTTTCCAAAGCTTCCTCATCGCCTTCTTCATCACCCATCCTCCTTCCGCGAAATAGTCACCTCCATACACATTTTGCTTACCTTAACTCATCTTCTCCTTTAAATTCATCTTCGAACAACACAACCTCTTCATCAGCAACGTCCTCGCCTGTCCTCCTAAGATCTGCACAATCGCCATCCAACTCTCCTCGAGCCAGTCGTAACTTCAACACATTCAACACTCCCCACAGTTTACATTCATCTTCCAACAACATCACTAACATATCCTTGACTACAACCTCCCTATCCAAATCGTTTGGCTCTAATGCCAACAACGCGTCCACAAACTTAGGCTCGTTCTCACTCAACGACTCGGGTTCTCTCCGTGACTCTGTGTCGTCTTCAAGCGGCACCACCACGAGTAGTGGGTCTTCTTCGTCACCGCTGCCGTCATTACAATCACGCGATGAAATGCTCGTCGAAAATTCCGCGTCTAGTCCAAAGATTGGACGACCGGTGACAACAAGACGTGCTGGTGCACCACCGCTGCATGTGCTGCAGAACCTCCTCGACGAGCTACAAATGAAACTCAGACCTGGCTGGACCGTGCATTGCACCACTGACGGCAGATACTTCTATTGCAAGTGAGTCGATAATATGGTATTTTTAATTGACCATGATTATTTTTTGTAATCTTTTCCAGAAATAGTTGATGGTAGTTGCAAGAATGTGTGTTATTGAGGGTCTGGAATAAAAGGGAGCAACACGAGAGATGGGTGCATCAGAGGTAAGTTAGGTACGCGTCGCTGCTTTGACGACTAGCTTGGTCGAATTAAATGATTCGATACTGTATAGAATGAAATAAGTTTGCGTGTTTTTCCTATCCTGAATTGATATAACATGTTGTACTGGGTTACGTATTTGTATTTATGTTGATTTGTTTCATTGATCTTGACTTGCAAATGAGATGCTGGGTCTCGAACTGCTCAAAGTTTTCCAATTTTCCGGCCTGGGTTGGCATTGCTCTATTTATTCAAGCTCGCTTTTATTCGATTCTCCATGACCCTATAGAATAGGTCCGGTCGACCCATAAATCTTTATAAAAAGACACGAATGGACTTTCTTTTGAATAGTAATGCAGAAATATTGACTGCCGGAAGCTTTTGTTGGCCTGGCTCATTGAGAGGAGGAGGAGAGAGAAAGAGAGTCTGTAAAGACAGAAACAACTTATTTGCTGTCTTTTTGTTTCCTTTTGCTGTTCTATAATACTGCCGTCTGAGTATTTATTCAGCTAACTTTATTCAGTAACTGAATAAAGTATACATCTTTTTACTACTTCATTTATTCTGTGGCTCAGAGCCACAACATATTCTTTATATTTAAACGTCTTGATTAATTTCTCTTGAAAGTAAATTTTTCAGTGTTTGAGAGAGATTTGAGTCTGAATTGAAGCACAGAAAATTTCCTATCTTCTTAATCTTTCAAGGCACCTTTATCTCAACACAGCATAATTATTAGTGGATATTGTTTGTAAATTGAAAATCGAAACTCGCTGTTATTTAACTCGATTAGATCAAGAATTTACACTATTGAGGTATGAACTATGAACTATGTGTCTTCTCTTAATTCCAGTTCTTCCCTTACACTCAATCTAGGTTGACGACGAACTATGAACTATATGTCTTCCCTTTATTCCAGTTTTTCCCTTACATTCGATCTAGGTTGACGACTTTCTAGTAACGGCAAAGCGGCATTCACTTCTAGGCCCAATATGAGAGGCACTGTGACAGTGTCACAAGGAGTTGTGTTGACAAAAGCTTCCCCTTAATTTGGCTGCGGTCAGCTTGTCTCTCTCAAATTGCATCTCCGTTGTTCCTTGCTCTGTGTGACTCGCAAATTTGCTCAGCATTCATGCACGCTAAGTTGATTCTGGGCTGCATGGTAATAGCTTCAACTCTATTGCTAAGGTCAACGATTCCGTGGCAGTGTTGTATCACTTTAGCTTCTTGGTTGACACTATTTCTTTGTTGTTAATGTTTAATTCCTGCAGCTATGCTCTGTATTTTTGTTCTTTGATGAATACTAGTTAACGAAAACTGTTTTTTGGTCTTTTTAGTAGCCCGAAATTCGCGGCCACCCAACTATCGCCGACAAAAAATGTCTGGCCTCTTTTATTATTTTTTTACGTTTTTATGTTTCATCGTGGTTATATTTACTTGTTTTTCTCATGAAGATATATCATTTGCAAATAAAATGAATTCGTTGTGTTACACTATTGATTTCTATAGAATCTTTAAACAGATTTCCGTTTTCAACGATACATTCTGGTCCGTGAAGTGGCGCTTTTATAGCCTTCGTTGTGGGGTGGTTGCTGGTCGTCATTGGGTTTTAAATATGTGATGATGGCATATATTTCGAGCTATTTCTCGCTGCCTTTAATGGGGAACGGCCAAGGAAAGTAGCTTCGTTCGGCCGTAAAAGGGGACATTATATGGTCTCAACTCCCTGCGACTGTGGCTTGCTTCACCGCGGCAAGCCTTGCCTATCGAAAACGCGATAAAAATACTGTATTATTAATCGCACAGTCCGATACTAATATGTAAACGCTTATTTTTACCATGGGTAATGAAGACCAATCACGAACATCAACGTTTAAGAGGGAAGTACTATACAACGTCTTCCCGGAAAATTTATCTTGATAGTTGAATTGCTTGTGCTACCGTGAAATACTTTTTCATAGATCTGCATGAGCCAACAAGTGTTCTCTCACGCTATATACAGAAATATTCTCCCTAAGATATATGAGCCTGTTTATCAGAGTGTCAGATTTTTTTAGTATTCTTAGTATTTTTCGTGTGATTTGCGCTCAGTTCAGTCATATTACGTAGAGAAGTGACAACAAGTCTGCAAATTGTCATGACGAGTAAAAACATTGTGATGTCCGTCAACGGGGATTGTGCAAGGCGGTGAACAACATGAAAGATTTGTGCATGCGCCTGTCAGACTGAAGGGATGTAACTGACGACTAGAATTGTTCATGGTGTGGCTTGGACCATGCGGATGGCAACTGAGGGCTTGCAATATGCATAAAGATCCTCGGTAATAGCCTCGTTGCTCCTGGGGATACTGCCAGGCGCCTGGATCTGCCTCCTCCAGGCTTTGAATGTCTAATGCTATCAACGCGCTCAGTCCTGATCCCACCAGGTGCCTCCTGCCTTGCGTCCCCTCATAGCGTCATCTCAAGAAATATGAATAGCAGTCACAAAAAAATTACGACCTAAACATTCGGACGCCGGTGTAGCCGCATCTCAAATGCATCAGGAAAAGAGAGGGTTTGTGGACTTAAATGCGGTCGATGTCGCATACATAGGTTGAGAAATACCGTAATTCTTTTGAACTTTTGAACGTGGTCAGTTCTTTCCTTATGGGAATTATATAACTGAATTGATCGAGCTTGCCCATCTCTACTTGCAATTAAAAATTCACTTCGCGTATTATTTGTGGCTATGTTTTTGTGTTTCTACACGAGCAGCATCAGAAGTAGCAGCATCACCAGAAGCATCAACAGAACTTCAACAGCAACATCAACATGGCAATCACAAGCAGTATCAACGGCATCAAAAGCGGCTGCAGCTGCAATATGAACATCATCATTATTAGCAACATCTAAAGCAGCTAAAAACAGCATCAACCGTATCAGCATCAAACAGTACCAACAGCTGCATTAACAACTGCATCAACAGTAGCTGGTGAACTGACGATGGAGCTGGACTCCGAAACGTTTTCATTCTTAAGAAATGGTTAATATTCTGGCTGTTTTCTTTGCTTTTAAATTCCTGGTAACTGCAGCTTCAACAGCACGTCAACGACATAAACAGACTCAGCAGGATTGCTCCCAGTATCCCAGCTACCGACTCACTCGCTGTTGCTTCAACGTCAGTCAATCTATTTTGATTACCGTCGTTTGAATCATTGATTAGACCGAGCCTCTGTTAATTGCAGTCACTGAGCGCCATTTAAGGCCTAATCAGGCAATTAGATCTGCCACAAATGACACGGCCTTGAGCTGCAGCTCACTAGGTAACTGCAACGAACTTTTCGCCTTTGTTATTCAATAGGCAAGGTTAAAAAAGCCGAAATTGCTGCGAGAAAACCGCTTTCCTTTTAATCCATTCCAAGACTTGCATCTATGTTCATAATTTATTTTACTACGAAAATTCATTTGGAATACATCTGGCATTATTAATATATCTTGAGCCGTTGAGCGCCGTTCATAATTTTGACTCGTTTTAATAAGATTGTTGGGATCATTTAAAAGTGTTCTGCGATAAAATAAATAAAATAATCCAGCTTTTAGTGGCCCCAAGCATTTGCCAATGATTGTAAAGAAAGAACAAACAAAAATAGTAAATGAAAATAACAATAACCAATTTTTAAACTCACAAATACAAAAATATTGTAATACCATATACCAAGGTAATACCATACACATATACCAAAAATATGTGTAATACCAAGCCCATGTCCATTAAACTGTGATCAAGTCTCAAGTTAGGAGCCTCTCTGAAATCAAAAAATAAATACAAATGAAGAACTTGTACTATGATTTGACGCTAACAACACAAACAGATAATTGACTAATATATTAATAATATTCATTTTCACCAATATAAATCACCAGTAAATCAACACAGATTATCGCAACATGAACAGACCAAATTAGAACTCGTACCTCCGCGGTTGATCACAGCTTGTTGGTGCTTATAGCTTGTTGGTGACTCAAAAACTAAAACATGAACATACGATAACCTAACTATAAATAAAAAAATGTATTGCACGGCGTTCCCTAATATAATTATAGAATATTTTGTTTAAACTTTTAATTAAAGTTGTTTATATGTTTGTTGAAACTTTAACCACATATCAAGATTAATTTGTTCTCCGTATTCATTTTAATCTACGTCAAATCATGTTACTATATACGCACATTTCTTCTGAAAAAACTTGAAATCTACTTCAACACACATGTTTCAAACTTTCAATGAACATAAAAAAGACAGTTTACATTCTCTTTCACAAAACTTTCCTCGAAAATTTCATTATTGTATACAAGTCATCATTCGCGCGATTAGTGTGTTTATTTATGATCTCAACAATATTGGTGTAGCAATACTATTAGGAATGAGTACAATAAACGAGTGACTATCTTAGTTTCAAGGATTTCAAAATCTTGGCAGAGGGAGATTATCTGTTAGAATAATGCAAAAACTTTCGTCAAAGACTAATTGAGACTGAACTTGAGTTGGTCTGAACGAAAATTAGGAATTAACCGCAGTTACGTTTAGCCACCATAATTACATTACTTAATCTAATCTTAATGAATTTATTTTCCATAGTTACGACCGCAACCACTGAATCGACATTTCAGCTGAACAAACGCGGAAGAAGTGCAGTCGCAGCCAAGTTCTAACTTATAACCTGCACGATTATGCAACAATATTTGCGATCACTATCATCTTAAAGTCACTTCTCACTCACTCAGCCCGCCCCGCCTTCTTAACCTTGCCCGGTAACATATCGTGAATAGTAAAAATAATATAAATTTGTACGAAATATATATCACCGAAAACTCTCATTTCCTGTAAATTTCTCCTAATAAAAATTTCAAGAAACATATCGTCTTTCGTCAAAATTTATCATGAGTTTCGTGAACCCTTCCCGCGATGTGCGGTTACACGGTTAGCGCCTATAATTGCGCTCGATCCAGCTCTTATATTGTGCCTCATTTATTTACGATTTGGTTCGGGGAGCACAATGTGGACTTTAATTGGGATCGTGGGAAAATTTTTGTTGGCGACATGGTAATGCGTTACAAATCTGTGCATAAATTGTAAGGCATAAAAAGAGCACTAAGAATCGATGAAATTTTGTTATCAAAATTACATGAAACGGTCAATTAATTATCAAATGCTGGTCATGAATTTATCTGTAAAAAGGTCAGTTATTGTAAAGGATACTTCAGCTTTCTATAAATATCAGCTCCTTATTCTAAATGACAAAAATTAATATTTCTCATATTTTAAATTTTGTCTAAAACTGAATTAAATTCGTCTTCGAGTTTATAACAAGTTTCTTCTGAAACTTGATGCAACGTACGCAAACTTTTTTCCTGCCAATGTCAATCTGCGCGCTGTGTCTTTAGGTCATGAAACATTAATGCCTTGCAAGGAACAATATCTAATGTAGCTCTGCGCGCTGTGTCTTTAAGGTCATGAAAGATTAATGCCTTGCAAGGAACAATATCTAATGTAGCGGGCTACTTGAAACTTTAAAGCGCAACTTTGATCTACTGTATTTCAGAATTAATTGAAAGCGGATGCATCCAGGAGTCTCTGTATTGCCTGTTGAACACGATTTCTTTAATGAAACCGGTACATATACAATAAGAATTTCCAATAGGAATTAACTTATCCACGATATTCGTGAATATTTCTGTTAAAAAATAACAGACATCATCTATAAACATGATCAATGAAATCTTAGCACATGACAGCTAAGAAGACGCTCCACAAATATTGTTGCTGCTCCCAGCTTAGGCGACAAAAAGAATGAAACAGACGTTTGGCAAGCCTACATGATACTAAGCTTCTAATCTATGCTGTGTTCAAAACCTAATGTCTTACCGTTGATGCCCTTCAATGATCATTACAAAGACTGTGTAACGGGCATTAAGTACGTGTAACTTGGTAACGGACACTACCACGTTCGTTACCAAATCCGTTTTCCGTGTACAGTGTGGCGTACAAAATAGCGCCATAAATTCAATTTTTCTTTTGTGGCACTAACGTACGTGCCCAACCAAATGCAGGGTGTAATTTGGGTGAGGTAATATATGAACTGTGCACTATCTTATTGGATCTAAAAGTGTGTTATTAAATTTTGCTTTATATATAGCTAATATTACGGCGGTGATCTTGTTACTAGGCTGGAGCAATCTTGAATATAAGAACACACATTCCACCCTGCCCAACGGAACCTTCGGCGCACACAACATTTTACAGTCAACTACCGTCACTCCTACCGCCACTCGTAATAACTTTGTCATATAGTGGATAATAGGCTGCAATGCATTATTTTGATGTGTTGAATTGTAAAAGAGAACTCTTTTAATGCAGTATACCACAGCAAGTCGACAATTTTCTTTGAATTCGTCGTTTTCTATTGTAGATTAACCGACTAACTATATCAGGGGCTAACTCACACTCTCTCACCTTTTCATCAATTGAAAATTAGACGGTATATTTCAACCAATCATTCATAAACGATAGAAATTTAATAATATAGATTTTGCAACATTTGATTATTTTTCTGGCTCATTTGAATTTACATAGCAACCCTCGTTAATATGTGTAACCTATAAACATGAATTCCGTAAAACGAATATTTTTATTCAATTTTCGTGAGTGGAATAAAGAGTTAGTTTTCTAGTGCAGTACTTCCTAAATGGTCTGATTTGCACAATATATCAATACGTGATTTACAATGTTTACCCTGTTTTTATTACTTTTTGATTATCTTAATAATACCTATCTCTACGCGTTGATCAGTACATTAATCCATTAATTGCTGAATGCTGTCGCAGAGTCTGTTTATATTTAGTTATGTTATCAACGTAGCCATCGCTGCCATGCTCCTGAATCTCTTTTTGAAACGCATGCGGGCTCGTGACGCCTGAAGATCACATGTAACCAACTGCATTCTGATTCAAAAAACGTAGTCATACTTAAATTTTTCAAATTATTAGATGAATCGCCTGGCTTATTAGTTTTCGGAAACGGTCATTGGTCGGTATTTTTTAGAATTCGTGAATTTCATCGTTGATGTAAACATTTCAGTCCACACAAATAACAGAATACTTGGAAATTTACATAAGCGATCGCAGAATACAAAGGATCGAATTTCTTACATTGGTTTTTGTCTGTTTTTTTTTGTTAATTTTTTATTTCGTATGCGTATGTCTCACATACGTTTTTTGTTTGCACCGAATGACGAGAAAGTTTTAGCAAATAACTACAAAAACCACGATACTGAACCGTGAATCTCACACTAAACTCATTTATTGTCCAAGTATGCATCAGGGTAATATGTTCTTCGACCAGCGTATAGTTTTCAACAGCGTTTTACGGGAAATAAAAAGCACACGGTGTGTCGGCTGACGAGTGCCGTGTACTGAAGATATGCACACGGTGTGTCGGCTGACGAGTACCGTGTACTGAAGACATGCACACGGTGTGTCGGCTGACGAGTGCCGTGTACTGAAGATATGCACACGGTGTGTCGGCTGACGAGTGCCGTGTACTGAAGACATGCACACGGTGTGTCGGCTGACGAGTTAATGTAGTATCTTTGTTAGTTTTGATAAAATTAAGCTTATCACGCATTTCTCTGACGGTTACGATGAGAAGCTCCGCTAAGTGAACGTAAGTACTTACGCTCTATTTTCTTGTCTATGATTGGTGGATTTTGCTTGAAAGGCCGTCAATGATTGGCTGATGAACTTACGATCTCTTAACTTTCTTTGAAAGTATGGGACCAGCTGGGCTCGAATGCTGCCCTGCAATCGATGGCTGTCAAGGCGGCTCCGTAATCGCGTGTCTGTCCAGGAATTTGGTCTCTGGTCGTCTAACTCAAATTTATTTCGTATTGATTAGACTCCCTTGAACGAAACGATGCTATATAGTGTATTCACCGAATATAATTCATTAATGTGAGCTCATTTAGCACTCACATCAAAATTATTTCTTATTTATTTGTTTCGATGGAAACGATTATATATTATATATATAAGTGTATTCATCGAATATATTTCAATAATGTAAGCTCATTTAGCACTCAGATCAAAATTATTTCTTATTTATTTCTTTCGCTTGAAACGATTGCTATATAGTGTATTCACCGAATATAATTCATTAATGTGAGATCATTTAGCACTCACAAATGCGAACAGTAATCACACATCAACAACAATCAATTATGTGAATTTAAATTATTTTGGGAAGACAAAAATTCCTAATCGATGTGATAGTTTTTAATTTGAGGTAAATTATTATGTCATATTCCTAACGCTTTGCGAACTTCACATCTAAGCACGTACACGGAAGAACCCATAAAAGTTTTTTGTTATCTGTATTTCTTCTAACCCTCGTGTCTCGAATCATTTCAACAAAATTTTGTTTATGCCGTTATAGAAGCAAGCTTACACCGTCCATCAAAAAAAGGTTATCGGCGAACTGGTCAATTTCCTCGCCATGCGCTTGCATTCAAGATGAAAATCTCCATATGAGTTCCCTCTCAACACGATACTAAAACACCGCAGCCAAGCTGTAGTTTATTTCTGTTATAGTTTCCCAACGACATGCAACGCAGCCGCCAACATAGCAAGTCTCACTCTCCCATCTAACCCGATACCACCCGCAACTGGTCGCCTATCTGAGATACACACTCCGGTAAAGTGCGCAGGCTGTCATGACGCTACATGCACTCTCATCTCTTTACAGGTGGCCATTACCATCTTTTTATTACCTGTGGCTTGCGCACTACGCGACTTCCATCTCATCCCACTTCCATCTCTTTACAGGTGGCCATTACCATCTTTTTATTACCTGTGGCTTGCGCACTACGCGACCAGCCCTCCGTTCTTCCATCCCACGTAGCGCGAGCTGGGCTCGCAGGCTGTCGGTCGCCAGTGCGGCTCTGAGGGCGATTGGTGTAGGAGTTGTACGGTTAGCCTGCGCTTGTATTTCTGTCACTCCGGTGCAGCATTTACGTACGCGCTTTAAAAAGAGATATTAGGCAGCTTGTCGCCTACGTACGTGCGTTCCGCAACCTATACGTTCGTATGGATTCGTAGACACAAAATTACAATTTTTAGTTTTCTACTATTTACGGTTCAATTGTTGTTTATCTTTCCGTGTGGTAAATGGGCTGAATTTTTGGTGCCGGTGATACGACCTCTTAAACTGCGCTTTACCTGTTCCTGCTGTGAGTTATTTCTATTCAAATTTCCATGAAGTGAATTTTTAAAACTGGCAAATTGTGTGACCTAAACATTATTAAAGGTGATTGTCGTTTTAAGTTAGGCATGTCTATGTGAATTTTGTGAACAGCTAAATATTTCTTAGTTTGCAATGCAAGTACTCCTCAATAATTTAGGCTCTATGGAAAATTAGCGTATATAAGATACAATTTTACAAAACGCTGTTCATAACGTGTGTGAAGTCTGTGTTTTATACCTGATTTTTATATTAAAGTCACCTCTAAAATTCTGATAAAGTGTTCCCATTATGTATTATTCACGTCCTAAGACTTATTGCACCCGCGAAGATAATTTAACTATAATTTGGTTCTGAAATGGTCGTAACTTAGTAACCATCTCAACCAATAATTTAATGAGGCGGTTTAGTCTTTTTCAAGCTTCGCTAGGTAAAACCCGTTCTACTTGAATTAGAAGGGCATCAAAATACGTTAGATTCAGTGATCCTCACTTGCTTCCGATATAAATATACCCAGATAACTTCGCTCTAATGTCATATATTCACGAGTGATGAACTGTCTAAGCGGCAGAGATAATGTACGTCAAGTCGTGATGCAAGATGTTCTGTCTTTTACTGAAGTGCAACTGACTGTTCATTATAGCGAGTCTCGCTCTATTTCTCCCATGATTGTAATTTGGGAAGCGTTTAAAAAATATCGGTTGTAGATATAAATTTTTGTTCTTCCGTTGCCTGCGTTGCTATTTGAGAGTTACACGGCACCGGAGATACTTAACTCAGATGTGCTAAGTTGTGTGCAAAATGTAATAATGTAATACCTGCAGGTAATTATTTTATTCTGGATAATTCCACGTAAAAGTATTAGAATACGTGATCCTTGGAAAGCTCATAATAAGCACAATTGCAATTACATACTAAGTCACTCTGCTCGTACGTTGCTTAAAAATTGTTTAATTAAAAAAAAATGCTTGGTGGGAAGCTCATATTATGCAAAATTACATATTAGGTCACTCTGCTCGTACATTGCTCGAAAATTGTTTGATTCAAAAAATGCTTGATACGTGAGTCACGAAGTGCCGTGCGTGTGCCACTCGATGAGTGTGACCTGCATTGAGCTGCCCTCGAAGCCGGTCCATCATACGCCATCGCTTGTTTGACAACATAAAGCTGCAAGTTTGCTCGGAGGCTGCTGCTACCCCCACTATGCAGTCTGACCTGTCAAATGCATAGTTTACGAAATAATTATTACTTATTATTTGTTTCTGGTTGTGTGGTGGCAGTAGTTCATGCGCTTTGTTTTCTGCTTGTTTGTCTGTCTCGTTGTGTGTTGATTGTAAAAGGTTTGAATTGAAGTACACGCTCATATAACTTCAGCCAAAATTTAGCCTTATTTTGCAATTCATTGTTTATTTCAGACTGAATGAATTCGCCATGGGATTCTCATTTAACTATTTACTTAGCTACAGATTGGATTGTGATATTTTTTAAATTTGCTAAACGAGCATTTGGCGTTCATATTTTGGAGATCGCCTTTCTATCATAAATACAAATTTATTCGTCACTCATTAAATGTTTGAATAAACAAATTTTTCTCTTGCAACGTGTGGTACCTGCAGAAATAGACGCACGCGAACTTGTCTCCTTATACGCTCCTTCCTTTTACAGAATATACTAATTAAGTCACGCACTCTACTTTACTTCAGCTTTTTGAATCGCTTTATTTCATAACCCTCGCATAAACTTAATTGAACTAGAGTTGATTTAGTAGCCCCGTTTCCCCTCTCTCGTATTCTTATCGCTCACGTGTAAACAATGATTAGCATTCTGGTCTTGACTGAAAATTTCCCTTGAAACAGTTCGACCCTAAACCGAATGAAGCTCCCTCAAAATACCTGCTGAATTTTTACTTCGAATTTTGCGCACTAAAATAGAAGCGCCCAAGTCAATGTCGGACTAAAGAATCGAGCGGTTCTTTCTGTTTGACTACTTCATCGAGCCCTGAACACGTCGAAGTTCTAATTTATAACTTCGTCTCTGCTTGAGTGGACCTTACTACTTGTCATCTGTCTAATTCACTTATAATTTGGGCGATTTTCGACCTAATCATGCCTGAATAACTTAAAATTATGTTTCAGTATTATATAATTCTTACTATACTAATTTTTTGTATGAAAAAATATTACTTACAGAATTCGGAAAAATATTATATATACGTTTTTTTTGTATGAAAAAATATTACTTACAGAATTCGGAAAAATATTATATATGCGTTCCTAATTTTTCTTACAGTTTATACTCCAAAATTTAGAACCTTGTGCCAAATTCCGTATCCAGTTTGCTGCAAGTTCTTGTTTCATGCTTCTGTATAGGTCATCTGCAGTAAAACCCGCAGCTATCCTGAAAAGATTATTTCAAGCCTCCAAAGTAAATTGAATTCTCTAGCATATCATATGATGCATATCGAAGTGAAGATGGTGTGACAAGCTTTTCATCATTTATTCGTATCTATGAAACAGTTGTGAGCATACATTTGTGTTTGTGATCATCTAGAATTGTGTCACGTATACTTTACCCATTAGCTACTGTTTGCTGTACTACCTAAGTCAGTGTTGTAAAGTTCAATTATTTATCGACGTTGTGTTAATCGTGAAATCGTTGAAGAAACTATATGTTTCAGTGTGTCATCGTTACCTCTATTTTAAGAGAATATTATATAAAGATAGCGTTTATATTGTCGAACTTTATGTGATACATGTAATTTAGCTCATGTTAGAAATCCTTTAAATAATAGAAAATTGAATCAAAACTTTTGAATTGGGAATGAAGTGTAGAATGATGATCAAATAATCGAAAGTCTTCCCGTGCGAGTGATAGTATTTTCCAAACTACTAGTATTGCGTATTTGTTAGCTATGTAATGAGCTGTTACCTATTTAATCTCTTTAAAACCATCTGCGTTTCATCTTGAACCTTCAATTAAGAACTCATTACAAAAACTCGATGCTTTCTTCGCTGCTTCCATAGCGGACCAAATCCTCAGCCTCCAATATGTTACAATGCGCGCCGTATATCAGAAGCCTATGTGAGAATATCAACCCATCTTTCGGAGCCCAGGAGCCAGCAGGTCTCCCGACTAACTGTCCTTCCGGAACTGCCTCAATCACTGCGGCGTCCGCGGCGTCCTCACCGGTAACTACTTTCTCGAGCGCTAAACACTGTGTTGCTCAGGACGTCAGCTGCTCGCAACACTTGAGTGGAGACAGAAACGTCAGTTCTGCCATTTCGTCTGTTCTTCAATCCAGTGCAGTCGTCACCGCTCCTCGAGCTCAGGACTCGGCACACCTTGTAGCCACCTGCTCCAACTCTGGTGATCACGTACGACAGGAAGTCCTTGCGAAGGGATCCACCTTACCTTGGACTAGTGTCCACAGAAGTGGATCTCTCAAAGGAAGACCGTCTCAAGTAAATGGGTTTGGATGCAAAATAGCAGTGGCTTCATATCAGAACCTTGGTACATTCAATCACGGAGGGTCTGGGTCTGGTTTGTCACTGTCTAATAAGACGGACAAATCGAATGGTGGTAGAGTTGACCATGGGGTGCGAAACAGCGTGTCGTTAACAGTTTCGTCTGAAGGCAGTGCGATTTTTTATCAGGACAAGGTGCCAAGATTCACTGGCTCTACTTTCGTAGGCACGCATCCCTGCCTTGCGTCCAAGAAAATACTCCAATTCAACTCCCTCAATCGACCAATAAAAAATAACTTCATAACTTTATCGCCTACTACCATCGGCACTTCTTCTATTTCTTCTAATTCTTCCTCTGCTGTATCACTGAGTGAAATCTCAGAAGATGCGCCCTTCCCTGTGTCTTCCACTAACAATAGCATTTATGACAACTGTATTCCACAAACATCTTTTTGTACCACGAGTTCAGCGTTTTCCGTGCACGACTCGTGCGCTTCTCTTACGTACTTGACTCAACCTGAGTCACAATCAACAAATACAGAAGAACAATTCGGCCACGAGCATCAGGAGCAGCAGCAGCAGCTTAGTCTGCTTCAGTCACAGCATGAACCGCTCCAGCCCGTCACAAGCTTCGGCGTAAATGTCAGGTAAGAGTTCCTTGTATTTCTTCCAGCGTTGACCGAGCAGAAAATCCCAGCTCACTGTAGCTATTGGCTCTTGAAGGATATTGGCAAAATGATTATTGCTAAGCTGGCTGCAGAATGGGGCTGGAAAAAACTCTGCTATCTGCCAGTGAAAGATGCTGCTAACGATTTTTTGACGATGCATTGCGAGCAACTTTTCATAAATTTTTCGTACTAATCCATATAAGTTGTTAAAGGAAGGTTGATTCTAACCGTGTATCTTAAAAATCTTTTAGAACTACTCAAGCTTGATGCTTTGTGTCTTTTCTTCTCTAACCCAAACTAATAAATTTGTTCTGGTATATTTTGTCTTGATAAGAAAATATTTTTCAATTCCTGACTTTACACTGCTTATGTAAACTTCATATGCATACACATCCCGCGAATCAGTATGAAATTACTGTCATTTAATCTATTCAGAATTATTTCCTTTCATATAAAAAGGTGTTTCCGTAATCAATTCACGTCCACGCAAGACATTTATTTACCTTCTATTGCTACGTGACCAAAATTTTTTAGTTTTCCCACCGTGATTTAATTTTTCCTTAGCGTAATCATTATGACAAAATAATATTGCCACGGACTGCCAGCTGATACCTATCGAGTACTGAACATATCTTTACAGTGATTAAATTCTGGATTTTCGATGAAACGCTATTTCGTTGGGGCCCAATCATTAATAAATAGACCAAAAAAGCTTTCGGTGACCCCAGACATTGAAGTATGATTGCACGGTTTTTATTTAACTATTAACTTATAAGAAAGGATGAATAAAATTAATGACTAAAACTAGTATAATGAAACAAACTTCAAATACAAAATACATAAAATATTAACCTTGTGTACTCCTAGCATACTTATAAGGTCAATTCTCTTCCAGATACCTTTTACCTTTCATTTAGAACTTCATGTTTCGGAGTCTATCTAAAAATACATAAATAAACACAAATGTGGATATGATGCGAAAACAAAACCCAAATAGAAAATAGACTAATAAATAGTTCTCATGGGTGCCGATTATTTTATTTATATAACCTGCCACGAATATTTTATCATTAAATATTAATCTCACATATGAACGCATATATTACATCATACTTCTATACATTATCGTCCAAAAGTCGCCATGTCTAGGCATGAAAGTCTTTTTCTCGCTTGCTCGCCGGTCCATACTCTAACTTGGTTTTAACTTGCATCCTTGCCCATTATCACGAAGTTCCCGTTTTCGAGGGTGAAAAAATTTGTGTTTTGATGCTGCCAAGATATCGGTTATTGGCTGCGCGGAAATTGCATTGACTTGGTCGCAAAAGCGGTGTTGTGCTGATACTCATTTTTGTGCAATAGTTTCCGTGTTGTTTTGTTGAGGCCATTTATAAGTCATTTTTTAGGACTCGTGTATGTCTTACATCATACTGAGCTCTTTATACCGAGCTAAATTAATGAGGACCCGTGCATGTTTCACATCATCCTGAGCTCTTTACTGAGCTTAATTTATCTATTAATTATGTTTTGTGTTGGTCACTTGATGCTGAGGCGAATACACGACCTATAATCGGGTCCGTTTCCTCAGCTGTTGAACGATAGGATAAACAATTTTTTTGGTTTTCATAATTTTTTCTGCATTAAAGTTTGCTTCTACTGTTTTTACTTTTAGCTCAGCTTCTGGTGTTGCGGAAAGCTGTGATAGGAAGCATCATCCTTGTTCTTGTTTCCTGCACTTTGCCGTCTTGCCTAAGAACAATAGGATGAGAAGGTCACCCTACAGCCCCAGGTACGATGGGATCTTTCTATCATCTATGCTCCTAAGATTATATATACAATATTTATTCGGCATCCCGCGTCGGGGCAGAATGCATTCTACCCTCTTTATGTTTTAATATCGGACGGCATGAGTTTTTTGTGTGACACAAAGGATGGCTATCTTATTTAAGGTCATCATTATTTAAGGTCTCGTCCTGGGAACCGTTGACTTCTGCGTGCATTGATACAGAAACACAATGGAAACGTTTTTTCCATCACTCGGACTATACCGTCCTTCGAATCACCATCTCATTATTTCATCGTCTTGTATTATTTTTTACCTGGAGGTTTAATTTAGATTTTAGATTTTTAGGCCTTAACGCCTGTAGAAAAGTACGATGACATGCTTGGTTAGAGCAGATGTACTATAATTTCGTTGCGTACTTAAATCTGATCCGAACTTTTCAATACATTATTAAAGTAGCTGGTTGAAAATGCCTTTATATATAATACACGGAGGATTTAAAATGACTTGCAACATAATTTTCCTGTCGACCGCCAAATGAGCATTATATCACATGCTGCAGTATCCTACATGCAGGACCCTCGTGAAAAATATCAATCTCCTAGAGCGAGTTTCGGTATAATTATTATACCCTCTCTTGTTCCACCATTGAGCTCCGGCTTTTTTTCTGAGCTTTGATTCCGTCCGTTGTCGGGTAAGATTGTTTTTTGGGAAAATATGTCATCTAAATTTTTAATTTGTTATAGATCCTTTACCTTTCCAGCCCTGCATCTTTCCCCTGGTGATGCTCTGCGTATCTTGTAGTCAATCCTTATTTATTTCTGTATTAATATTTGAGCATTGGGTGATCCTAATATTATTTGCCATTGTTTCCATATGAAGTATTCTACTAATGTTGCAAGAAAATTGATGTTAATTTTGATTCAAGTTGTTCTTGCTCGAATTGGCAGTGTACTCGTATTCTCTCCTGGGGCCATACTTTCAAAACTCGCTAATTGAACGTAAGTACTTACGCTCTATTTTATTGTCTATGATTGGTGGATTTTGCTTGAAAGGTCGTCAATTATTGGCTGATGAACTTACGATCTCATAACTTTATTTGAAAGTACAGGCCCTGGTCTCAGCTATATTATTTGCACTTTACTCAGACTGCGTTTTGATTATGGGATTAATCTTACTCGGTACAATACTGTAATGTGGAGGAATATTTAACGCATGTAACAAATCGCATGTTCGTTTGTTAATTAAATAATTAATTGGTTAAAGAACGAAAATATCTGATCACGGTGATTCGTGTTTTCGTGCTTTTCAGCGATTTACGAACGATAATTGAATACCGATGCAATCAGTACGGTTGATAATGAACTAAAATTACAATTTTATTGAATATTCATGGACTGCAAGTTTTATAGTTTCAGATATTCATAAGTTTGATTCTCGCACTTGGGATTCGCTAGCAGATAACCGAGCATTCTGTTGATTGCCTGGGCAGACCAAGATATTGATCAGCAAGTTGATAAAAATTCTTGCAAGTTGTACCGTTTAATTATTAATTAAAAAGTACTATCGTGCGCAGTAGTAATTCTTATTACCCGAATATTGATGATCGTAGTTTAATTATATCGGAGAAAGAAATATTCCTGTGTCTGGCATGTCTGCATCAAATATCCAAACTCTGCCGCCTTCCCGTACCGAGACATATCGTTACTCTAGCGTTACATATCTCTTACTCTAGCCGCAATGTTCTTAGCCAAGGAATCTTTTCAGGGGAGACCTCCTCACATTGCCGATGCTAGCTTTCCTTCCCTGTGCTAGCTGTAAGGAAGAAAAAGAAACAAGTCGTCCGGCTTTGTCGTCATCCGTCATATTTTGGTTGGTTAAGAAATAGCGACTGTCCAATTTTTCGCCTCAAAACCGGATGCAAGCGCGACCTAAAAAATTCGAAAATTTGTTGCGACTTGCGCCAGATATGCAGGTATCTGCACAGCTAAACTGTGTTCCAAGGTTCTATGCCAAGGTAGGATCAGTATTTACTTAGCGGGAACTTCAGGGCTTGATGTTATCGTCTAACTCGTTGCGTATGCGTCCAACTTGGACATTCTCGGAAATCTGATGCTTCTCGCTCACTCAACTTCCTGAAATTTTCTCTTATGGTCGACAACTCTTCCTTAGACTTGTATTGTGCCATAGTTTCCGAGACTTATTTTATTCTTGCTTCGGTGTAGCATGAATAAAATATTATCTATTACCACTAATTTCAAGTCGTAGGCAGAGTGACCTATCAGATTGCAATGTTCGTCGTTGTTCAAATTTCGTTAAGTCGTTGGTAATCTCCAATATTGATTAAAATAATTATCTTACAATAGTCTCGTGCAATTTTTTTCCTTCATGTGGAGTCCAATTTACAGTTTACGCTATGATTTTTGTTTGAACGGTTCTGTCTTTCTTCAGCTACAAGCTTTGCGCATATTCTTGGAGCTATCAACACACCAACAAAATATAAAACCTCTCCAGGCGAGAAAGTGTCCCCACTTTGCTAATGGGTTTGCATCGCTGCACCGGTGCATTCTTAGCACTCTATACAGGTCATGTTAAGACGCACCGCAATTTGCTAGAACCTTGAGACATTGCATGGTTGATGTCCTTACTAGTAGTTTTCTGGGCCTATACTTTCAAAAAAAGTTAAGAGATCGTAAGTTCATCAGTCAATCATTGACGGCTTTTCAAGCAAAATCCACCAATCATAGACAAGAAAATAGAGCGTAAGTACGTACGTTCACTTAGCCAGTTATGAAAGTATAGGCCCCGGAGTGTTGAATTGAGAACTGGAAATGGTGCCTGCTTTCAAGGTGCACCGAAGGGGCATGTCCAACTGACAATACAGACGGGATTCATTTAAAGCATGTATGATAATTATAACGATTTTTAAACTATACATATGAATTTTTTCAGTGAAAAATTCATTTTGACGGCTTTTCAAGCAAAACCCACTAATCATAGACAAGAAAATAGAGCGTTAGTACGGACGTTCACTTAGCCAGTTATGAAAGTATAGGCCCTGGAGTGTTGAATTGAGAACTGGAAATGGTGCCTGCTTTCAAGATGCACCAAACGGGCATGTCCTACTGACAATACAGACGTGATTCTTTTAAAGCATGTGTGATAATTATAACGATTTTTTTAAACTATACCTATGAATTTTTTCATTGAAAATTTCATTTTCTCCTCGCAAACTGGAAATTAAATTAGCTCAAGCTTACTCATTAAGTGCACAGCATTTCTTTAACATCAAAGTCTAAATAGTTCCTGAATCTCAAGTGGCTGAGCTCAAAATGTTCTGCCTTCTATAAGATTTGCTTCTAAAAACAAAGCTCTCCAGAAAAGATTTCCTAATTACATCCACTTTTATGATTTCGCTGCAGAAATTCTTCATTACTGGATTTGTTTTTAGAACGAGGCCTCCTTCACCCGTTCTCGGGGATTTTCTTCAGTTCGCATTTCTTTTCTTGTCGTCTGGTGGCCTCAGCAATCAATAACATCCTGCGAACCGAGCCCGTTCCTTTAGTTTCTTCTTTAATTCTAGTCCTGCAACCCTTCCTTGCGTGACACATCAGTGATCATTTGTGCTACTGGAGCACTCTTTGTCCACTGAGGAATTGGAATGGTTCACCCGCCGCTACTGGAGCTCTTTGTCCACTGAGGAATTGGAATGGTTCACCCGCCGCTAATGGAGCTCTTTGTCCACTGAGGAATTGGAATGGTTCACCCGCTGCATGCTACTGGCGACGAGCCTCTTGATGTGTTTATTGATTTCTGAAAAGTCAAAATCTTTCTTGGTATCGTAACCGACTGTCCATGTTTTGGAATGGATTAGTTAGATTGGATAGGTTGATAGCTCCTCAGTACTAGATTGACTACAGTACTTATCATCGTAAATCCGAACATGTGATTCGAGATTATGTGTTACTTTCAGCTGAGATCAATACCTGATCGAAAATTAGAGCTGCAATCGATACGTCAGTTAGTTTTATTGCTTAAACGATTATCTGTTGCTAGAACTATTTATATTCTGATGGTAATTCTAGCTAAAAGAACTTAACATCGGAAAGATAAGTAAACGAGTTTGTTGACGCAAGGTTTAAGTTAAACTTCAAACCTATAACAACTGCCACTAAGGTAACAAATTCTCGACCTGATATCGTGGTGTTTCGTTCGTGTTAAGGTCGCATCTCGACGGGATTTCGGTCGATGAGCGAGGTCAGAACAAGCCGACAATCTTATTTCTATTATCCTTAGACTCTGAATGGCCGTTAATTCTCCTATTGTTTATTTATTTGATTCCTTATACGACTTACAATAATTTCTGTCACGTCTACGTCTTCCAGCTCCTCGAAGTGAATAAATATTACCATATTTTTTTCACGTAGTAGATTGCTAGAAATTCCGTGGACATGTATTATTGTTATTATTATTTTTGTAAGAAATTGTTACTGGTTTGCGACTAATTGAATAATAGTAATTATAATCTTCTCGTCTAGTCTGTTAGGGGAGCCGCGTCGCCGGGGACTTGTTCCTCCAGCGCCAGCAGGCCGCTCCGCTCCCACGTCGAAGTCGCCGCCTCGTCTCGTTGTCGGAATTCCATTGCCAATCTTGTGACGCAATTGAATTTGTTGCTCGATTGCTGCCAATGCTGCCACTTTGAGGCTGGATTGCCGTCAGGTGTGTCTCTTTCTGTCTGATTTGGTGCGACTCTCTGGCTTTGATGCTCGAGTGCTGATCTCTGGTACGTCATCGCTTTGATGATCTCGCTAATTGCGTCGCGAATTTTGCTTTAAAAACAGCTTTCTTTTGGCACTCTTGTGAACATACATTATGTATTTTTGGTAAACGTTATTACCAGCGGGTGTAAAACGTTCGTCACTTCATTACCGATAAAAAAACAAAGTAAATTTGTAACGTTAAACTTTTTTAGTTGATTGCCAAGGATGTGCCAAAAAATCGTCAAGAAATTTGGACTTTTTATTGGGTGGGAGTTTTCATCTGTTGAAAATGCAAGCTATTCGACGTACAACTCCATGCACGGTACCTACTTTTTTTCCTCTTTTTCTATGTAAATAAACTAGGTTCCTAACGCTTACACCACTTCCAAATTTATTTTATTTTGGTATAAGTAGAATTTTCTGTCCGTCGATGACAAAACCTAGGCTAATAGTTCTTAATAGGCCATCATGAAAAGCGAAATTACCAAGGTTGCGTTCAGTCGCTCGGGTCGCTGTTCTCTTGGCTGATGACGTTGCGGGAGCAACACTTAATATTCTCGACCATTAGCAGCCTGAATTGTTGGCTAAGCGTCCATGAGCTAAGGGAATCTGAGGAATGAAGCTTAGGAAATACGGCGGGTAAAAACATTTAATTGAATGAACTATATAAGCTAGTCTTACAATAATTTATTAGTTGGTTTAGTGGACAGATGTTTACTAACGCTTCAGCTATTTTGCTATCTTCCACCGAAAGTCAAGATGAACATCACCAACTAAAATAGAATAGCACATGAATTGGGCCCAAATTGTAGAAATTGGGATGCGGATCCAGTTATTGTCAATCTCAATAAATAGCAGAGGCGAGACCAAAAATGTTTGATATCAGTGTTACGTATATAATTGGTATAATAATGGGACCAAAATGTACAGCCGAGGTCATTGTCACTGCAGAAACAGATGCCGGTTGAAAAGCTGGTTGCATATTGGCCCCATGTACCCACCAACAGAGCAAGATTTCGCTTTACCAGGGCATTTGTTAGTCCAAATAAATTCATTGAAAATATAAGTTAACTTAATTTCCATGAAAACATTTAGCAGTAACCATTATCTGTGTGAGAGAGAGAACGCGTGCAAAATTATCTTCCTCCCATTATGTAAAGATGATGAAAGGCAAAAACCTATTAAAATGAATGTGATGCACGTATGCCGTTGCTGTTTCTAATTAACTCCGACGAGCTCGCAGTAGTCGAATAGTGCACGCTTATCGCAGCCGGAAATGACGCGAGTCATAATCATTTGGTTTGAAAATATTAAGTTATCATTAAAATTAAACGCAGGATATTGTTCAAATGTCCGACAGAAAGCCAAATTCTTACTCGGCTCTGCAGCATATCAATTATATATAATGAAGGGAAATTTAATTAATCTGTGGCTAAGGTAACGACACCAATGCGACAATACGACGGTCTGTCATGATCTTGCATCCGAAATGTTGCCACGAGGTGTCACTAGAAATTTCAGAACTGCCATAATCCTAAATAATTAACGTTAACGTTTGTACGTTTGTGTGGAGCCTAGTGCCGTAAATATATGTATAGGAGCTGTTGGAGAGCGTATCCATGATATTATCTTGTCGAGACCTGACGATTTATCCCTAGTGGAGGTATTGTTAAGTATTGCAAAATTGAGAGGAAGGAATGGATCAAAAATTGATAGTTGATTAATAAAATAGTATTTATTGATTAATCTTAGAATAGACAAATTTGATTTTTCGCATTACCAGTATTACAAAATTGCAGGTAATATCCATTCGAGGTAACGCCGGGCTTACGTGTTACTTTATCCATAAGACTAATTTCTCGCTTAATTATTCAAAAAAATTTTGAAGATGTGTGATTGAAACAAACATTACCGCTTAATTAAAAGATTTCCGCGCTGAAAATTGATTGATAGAAACTAACAATAAGGATAAAGCTTTGCTACGAGCCACTTGACCATTGAGTACATGAAGTTTGCTGAAAGTGCTAAAGTAATTTAGAAAGAAACTTTCTAGCTGGAAGAGATTACCGTGATGAGGTGCATGAATACGCACATTAATTGAATTACTTAGCGTTGGAAAAGCAGCAGGTATTTGCGTAGTTAGTACATTGCTTGGCAAATGCGGTTGCGCAGTTGCCATTGGTCTGCTGCAGCGCATAACAGTAAAGGTAACTCAGACTCCCGCCGCAGCTGAATGAGCTGGCAGGCTGACTGTAGGCGTCCTAAAGACACCGCGATGCTCGTTTGGGGACCCGAGCGTCCTCATCCCCCGGCGGGATGGCCCCCGTGGGGAGACGGGGTTCATGGTCGCCAGCTATACTGTGCTGTGTAGGAACCAAAAGAAGTACGGCCAGTAGACTACACAATCTTGCTTTTCTTCATGCCGGTCGTCTGCAGTGTTACATTTTCTTCAAGACAGTCGCCTGCTGCGTCAGAACTATTTTCTTCATGCCAGTCGGCTGCAGTGTTAGAACATTTTCTTCAAGCCAGTCGGCTGCAGTGTTAGAAGATTTTCGTCATGCCAGTCGTCTGATGTGTTAGAACATTTTCTTCAAGCCAGTCGTCTGCTGTGTTAGAACATTCTCTTCAAACCAGTCGTCTGATGTGTAGAAATCCATTCTTCGAGTCAGTCGCCTGCTGTGTTAGAACCTTTCCTTCAAGCCAGCCGTTTGAGGTATTGGAACATTTCAAGTCAGTCGTCTACGGTGTTGGAACCCTTCCTCTATGCCAGTCGTCTGCTTCTGTGCAGGAGCGTTTCTTCGTACTAGTAATGGGCTTAAAAATTGAATTTCTTTCTTCTACCTGTCGTCTGAGATTGTTTTCAAAGAAATTAGCTGCTTCCTCGGTTATTTGTTCGCTATGTCATGGACCAATTTTACGTAAGGGTGTTCACGCGCTAAACCATTCAACGCTTACTTGTGTACAGCTGACAGTAAATGTATCCTGTACAACATTTATGAATAAATTCAATAAAATTTCGCAAAGAGAAAGCTAAAATTCACACCATAGTTATAAGGTAGCAAACTAGGTGTGCGTTTGTGCAGATATGTTGTCGACGTGGAGCTGTCGTTAGCGTCTTGCAACTGTCTCCGTTAACGTCCAGCACGAACCGGTCGCTAATGAAGCACACTTTACTGTCACTTGGTCCTTCCTTCGACGAAAGTCTGCTACTGTTACTTCCTGTCCGCGTGACTTCAAGATATATACGTTTTTATTGCGCTTGTTCGCTTTCTGTTTTGATGTGATCTTATTAAATTGATCTTATTAAACTGTCGACAACTTTCAACCTGTTCGCGAGCTTTTTCAGTTATGTTGTTTACTTATCTCATTAATGTTTTGAGGCAGATTTATTGCACTGCATGCTTCTTCATGTAGCTGATACCCTCCCAGTTTCTTCAAAAATGTCAAGACTTTGCAAGATTTTCCGATAGTTATGAATTATAGATTTGTGTTTTAGCTGGAAATCGTTGACAAAATTCCCTCCCTCTTTTAAAAAAAGGAAAGTTGGTATTTTCTCGTAAACTCGTTTTCATTTATGCATTCTTGGATATCTATATGTTATTAGATGCTGAAAGCTCAAAAGTTTTCATGTGAAATACCCGTTCATTTGTCAGTTTTTGCATGAATCAGTTCATCTACTATAACTTCCCGTTATTCAGTAAAACTTTGACTCCCAGAATTTTTCCGGTATCTTACGTGGTGCATCTTTGTTTCTGTGGCCTGATGTTCCTTTGTTGTTGTCACCTCCGCCTCATTGCTCCTCTGAAGACCTGTCATTAATTCGATGAAGGTGGGAAGCCTTTTGTTGTGGCCTGGTTAATTTAGGGGCGATATTTAGTCCATTAGTGGGGCCGAGATGAGCATTCGTCTGACATAGTGTCTCTTTCAGACGTAGCTAGTCGCTTAATTAAGAGACTGTGTCGCCTCTGCTCTAAACTCACGCCCTCCGCTTGTTTCTTCAGATTTTTTCCGAACTAAGACGAAGTTCGTTTCTATGTTCCCCTCATTTTCGATGGGAGCGATTGCCAGGTTTTAAAATGTCTCGGAAGGATCTGCTGCGGAAATTGATGGTGGGAAATCGATCGATGGGCAGATGCTTGATAATGATATCGTTCCTCACTTTTTACTGGATATATTTAATATTGAAGTGCTCACGTTTCGGCCGCGTTTTTAAGTAGTTTCTGTTATTTATACCTAGTTAAAAAAGATAAATCATACCTAAAAAATACAGGAAACGTCATGTTACTAATAATACTAATTTTGGCTTTTTATAGGGAAATGTTCGCGCTAGGAGACTGTAAATATCATTTATAATTGAGACTTCAAATGAATATAACATTTTATTATTGACTTCTTAGTAATACTGCGATAAGTGTCAAAAAAGAGCAGAGTTTTTAAACAGAACCCTCTTATTCTATACTTCAATTCCTAAGTTTTGCATAAAAATTCTCTTTATTTATTTATTGTATTTCAACTGCGAATTACGTCAATCAACTCCCTCGATCAACCTGCTCGATTAAAACTAATAATTTTTCGAATACTTTTTCTTTTATGCATATTCTTTATCATTATTAACACAACAATTTTGTGTGCTTTATTTGTGTATCGTATTGATGAATGAATAAATACATTGCTCACTGAAGCCTAGTGCTGGTGCACCTTATGCTTTAATGTATCAGGTTTTGTATCAATGACCTGACGCTTCGAGCCTCTGGTAATCAAGCAACCTAGCGCCATAAGTTAGCCAAACTCGGCGCTCAAGAGCAAGCCAACGGAGTGCGGATGTTTTGCTCAAACTCTCCCCAGAACCTGGACGAAGTTTCGATTAAAAATCAGGCTCCGAGATGGGAAAGTAGTCGACATGGAGACAGAAATGAAATGCGCGGGTGACCGAGGAATATTGATTAAAAGTTAGATTAGAAATACATTTCTACCCAAGAATGCAGACCAGTGAGGCAGAAGTTCCTAAGCAAATATTAATTACGAAAAATGCACTGAAATTGAAAAATAAGCAGGTATATTAGGGCGAAGCATTGGATGATATGAAGTATTAGATTTTTATTTATGATAATTCTGCAGTGCGCAAGAAATTTTATTGTAAAATTCATAAAATTAGTTTAAAAACAATGAAAAATTAACTTCCACAAAAAAATATATTTTGTAGTCGTTCAGTGTATATACTACTAAGGATATATTTCCCTCATGCACCACACCGTCCCTAGCTGGCGAGATCAACAATTTCATTACGTTGGAATTACGAAAATAGTTGTGAATGTCTACTTATTCCAGAAGTTTTCTGATTCAGAAACCGGAACATATGGCGTAAACGACATCAAAATAGAATAAATAATGTGAGCGCTCTGCTGGGCTCAGAAATTACTTCGACGGTCTCCACTCTCGGGCTGACATCTTTACAAGTTTTTAATAAGATCTCTGAATAGCGAGAGCTTCCAGGTAGCCAACGAAAAATGCTTGTGCAGGAGGATCCTCAAGAGAATAAAATACGGCAAGGAGGCTTGTTCGCAGCGTTCGAACGGAATTAGCTTTCCTAGGTCTTTTATATGTTGAAGAGGCGAAATGTTAGCGATGACGACTTAAGAGATACAGTATATATGTATAATATAGGCTACTGCGTTTATGTTTTCCAATCATGTTCAAATATCTCCTGTTACTTAGTTTCTCGGCTGTATTGAAGGTATCATGAACGTGATATATGCATTTATACAAAAATTGTTTCAAGTAATGTAACGATTCATTTTTCCCATATTGCCCGTTCTGGCAGTAAAATGTGTGGTTGAACTTTGCCGATCCTCATTTTTCATATACTCGCACCTTCCTCTTTGGTTTGGTGCACTGTGATGTTTACATCAGGATTACTAAATCATTTCTCGGAAAAATATCCTCGTTAAGCTTCCAACTAACTTCATTGGTAATCAATTCAGTGAAAAACGACTTTTATATGATGAAGGTATTTTCTGGGATTCAAAACTTATGGATGAATACTTATGAAAAATTTTGTTAACAAAGCCATGGAACTGGAAAATGTTTTAGCGCTTGTGTCTAACTCGCAGATATCGAGTGTTGACAGAGCGTCCGAGTGTTGGGAGAGTGCCTGCTCGCTGACATCGTGTCCGGACCCATCTCAATATTTCTATGAATATTCAGGGGTGTTGAGTACGTCTTTATAACCAAAAACTACCTTTTCCTTTCTGGCGACTCAACCCGTAATACAGCATACCATTGTTCAGAACATCCTTCCTCGATTCTACATGTACATTATTTATTTTTCAGTGGAAAAACCTAGTTTCTCTCAAATACTATGCAATGACTTTTCAAATTTAAATAAAAATTAGGCCAATGGAATAAAGTATCAATCATCTGTGCGCAATTTCTTCAACAAAATTTTACAAAGCCTGTATTTTCTCAGTTCGGTGACACGACATATCAACTTTTCCCTTCAGTGAATCCAAAAGGATTCACTGAAAAAAGTGAAAAAGTGAATCCAAAAGAATTCAGTCAATTCACTGAAGGGAATGGCCATCCTGATACCAACATGTTCCCGTAACATTAAACCAATAATCATTTATGAAACTACGAACCTACCCTCTTTTGCATTTTTAAGTAACTGCTTGTGCGATGATTTGCGTATATCCTAAGGTGCATATCGCCGTATTCTGCAGGGAACACGCGTAAGGTCGAGACTGCAGTTCACCTTCACCAATTTCATTCCCTGTGCCGCGCGTCCCTTAGATCAATTTGCCCGGTTGCTCGAGGCTCAGGCTTCGACATGTCTTCAAAGCCAGAAAATACGTAGCGGACATTTAGAAAACTCGCCGCTGAATGGCACTGACGCTGGGTCATTTTGAAAAGTACAAACCCTGTGAAAATTAAAATGAAATTTTCATTCGATTTATTTTCATTCGATTTATTTTCATCAGTTTTGTTTTTATCGTGATAAGTAAATAATTAATAAATGCGCATGTGCATTTATACCAATGAAAATTTTTCAAACTTTGGTTAGTTTCCAAGAACTTTGCTCCAGAACACCTCGTATACTTTATTTTATTGATGTTAATAAAATCATAGTCATTGGGTGAGTTTACCGTGATTTCCCATTTCGCTAATATAATTATTTTGTTTTCGTTTGAAGGTAAAGCTCTGGCGTTCGTAGACCAAATAAAGATACTCAGCAGACCCAGCCTTTAGTGCATCAGCTTGTCTAGTATCGACTAATGACTATCATTATTTCATGACATTATCGTGGCTGTTCATAATTGATCTGAAATGATAGAATCTAAAGACCTTATCTTAGGAAGAATAAAAAATCTGATATTATTCTGTTTGATAGGTAGTCGCACGTTGATTTCATTTTATTGATTTATTAAAAATCGTTTATAGATTTGTTGCGTTCATGATAGCATTTTATTGTAATTGTGAATATTTTCCTGAATAATTAGTTTATTGTGAATTTTTTTTGAAGAATCGCAGTTAAAATTTTCATTTAATTTGTTTTTGATCAGTTCTGTTTTCTGCGTGCTTTCTATCTGAACCTAATTTAAAAAAATACGCCTCAAATATCGCCTAAAAGTTGCGTGCTCCGCACAAAATAGAATATCATATTCCTGAACAATGTTAAAACCATTGATATGCGCCGAAAAAATCACTTAATGAACTACCTTTGAAGTTGGCACCACAACTCCTCTCAGTGCTGCCTGAACGACATCGACAATTACTTCGCTGGTTTTCATTTCTGCGCGAATATTTTTACTGAGAATTTCGTGTATCCGTGAAATCTTATCAAGGGTTTCTCGTGTTGCAGGGCAACCTAACGACCGAGATCCGCGCTTCTCTTTTGTGTTCCATGAGAAGTGATGACACAGGAAGATTGGAGGTGCGCTTCCTATTATTTGATAATGGAATAAAATTCCCAGCGGTCTTATTAAAACTTTTTATTATTGGTCATTTGCCCTCTCTCAGGAGGATATCAATTTACAAATTTCTAACAAAGTTGAACGTTTTTATAAAAAATTGTTCATGACGTATAAATTGTTGATAATTATTATGATAAATTCACAATTTTGAACGCTAATTTATTGCCCCCTGTTTTAAGACATTGAAGGCAGTGCCATTTTTATAGCATCATCCAAGTAACTCAAATGTTAGGTTCGAACTCCGTAGATTTCGGATATATCGTTGTACATTTTCCAGTTCGTTAGATTGCCAAAATAAATTTGTCTAAAATGAGTCAAAGTGTAATCCGCTAATTTTGACTTCATAGTTTGTTTTTAGTTGATGTTTTTTCTGGTCTATTATTAAGCGTGCGGTTGCTTCAAACCCGAATTTTTCGGTACATGTGTTTTTGCATGCCGTGAACTCGTTATCAGTCAACTTGAATGCTCGGTAGTATCCGCGCCATGAGTCTATAGTAACAGAGGTGCTTGCACTCATATATCTGGTTTAAACATGTTTGTTATTTTCGTTGCAACTTCACGCTGTACTGCTAAATTAAAAACTGTCATAATATGTTGTTTGAATCGAAAAGCTGCCTCTAAATGCACTATGCACTAAAAAATTTTCATCTGCAAAGATGTAATGTAACAGGTATTGCTGGTTTGTTCATGTGATACACTTCATGTTAAAGCTTGATTTACACACCGCTCACAGTAGTATGTATTTGAGAGGTTGTTCGGACCAGCAGCCAATTTTCCATATCATCCGCGTTCTGGTAAAAGATCTACGTTTTGAATGAAAACTTGATTCCAAAAATGTAAGCGAAATATATTTTATTGATATTAGAAAATTTAAAAGACTCTACAAAACAAGCCCGGCCATTGTTTTTCTTTGTTTATTTTGTTTCTCTCTCTGTACATGTCGGCCACGAGTTTCTACTAACAAGTCTGTCAATGTCGACTCTTGCGTAAATCCCTCTACTAAAGGGGAGATTTCATTCCCTATGCGCTTTAAAATTCAGTGAACAATCCTAATCGCAATTATTTTCACTATGAAATGTATTTTGGCTTTAGTCAGCTACTTCCACTCATATTTTTTCAAGTTTTCTCAAATCCAAATAAGATTTTTGTTTTAGATTGAACTTCATTTTTACTTGCATATTCATAACAAACTTAGGTCTGCATTTATTAATACAATTGAGTTTATATCTTTCGACAATGTAGTATTTTTGAGAATTCTGCCTACAGATATATGTTATATCTCCATTAGTAATAAACATTACTAATGAAAACATAGTGATTTTGCATTATACAGTGCTTTGGAAATTATTCGAATTGCGGTACATATGACCAAGCAATTAAATTTTTTCTTGCTTAAAATTTCCACGGGGTCTTTTTGTCAGACAGCTTCTGTCATGTAGCTGTTAGCATTTCTCAAGCATTTTTATAGTAGGTTTTTTACGACGTCATCTCTTTAGTCAATTCCATTAATGGTATCCGCTAGAAACGTAAGGCTTCCACTTCACGTCAAAGTCGTTATTTCCTATTTCAAATCAAAATACAATTTCATCCCCTTTCAAATTCTTCCGCTTTTTCAAAAGTCAGTCTTGAGTTTTTTCCTTGCTTTTTTACTTTTTTAGTTATTCATTTCCCTCTGCTTGTCACAGCTTTCAATTATTTTGCTAATAACTTTTCATATTCTCTTCCTCGCTTCTCACGTGCCTCCTCCAAAATCCTTTCATGAACATATTCTTCGTTTTCCTAACTCGCCCCAATTTTTCACTTAATACTCTCTCGTGTTCACAATCCCCCGTGACACGAGAAGAATTTTTCCGCGATATTACCGCCCCACATTTGCCTGCTGAAACGCCATCATCTCTCGGCGAGTGATCCATCATTAGCCGGACGTCGGTGCGCCGCGTGTGCGTCAGCGACGAGAAGTTTTAATTAACCGCAGCCTGATATGCGGGGCTGCGCACGCTGCACTCCATCGCTACAGCTCTTATATATTAACGCTCTACTTAAAGACCCAGTCTTTTCTGCTCTCGATCTGGATTTCTGAGTCGTTGCGAGTTTGAGAGCTTTTTTAGTTACTTCTATAATATTAATTTCTCGTGGATATCCAAGGATCTTTAGGTCTCGTTTTGCTAATACGCTACACAACAGCTCGATCGAGTGGCCTACCTTCGTTTGGTTTCGTGGTCTTTTCATCATTTTTGGAAGACTGGAACGACAATAGCTTTGTGCCACTTTCTGATTGCAGTGGAACTTGATGTTTTTGCAGTAAAATTTCAATTCGGCCTTTTTATATTAACTCGGAAAAATTACTTACATCGCATGCTTAAATTTGGCGCTCGATTCGCTTGCATCTCGCGTCTCTTTCTCCATTTAACTTTTTACCGTCTGTTCCGTTCCCAGATTTCTTGGCCATTACTTGCCTGTGGGTACTCATACCATCTTATCCAAAATATTTGCTACTGTGCTCGTCTGCTAATTTTTTATTCTTCATTTCTCGACTTCTCTCTTCGAATTTATCTTCAATTTTAGCATACCCTTTAGTGCTTCATTTCCATGCCCTTCTCCCGCCCATCTCTGCCCGCTTGCCCCACGCGTGTACACATTTCCTCCTTTCCATCCATTGCTCCTTAAGCGGCTGTTTATTGTAACTGCCGCTTCGCTTGGCTCCGCTTTGAACTCTTCTTGGCTTTGAACACATTTTTTATTGACCTATAATATTTTGACCGCTGAAAACCCATAATTTTATTTCACAAGTTATTTGCTGGCTGAAAGTGCTCTGTGAATTGTGATTTCCGGGCTTGAATGTAAACCCACAACAATTTTGTTTCGAGATTTCAGGTAGTCTGTATGTCATATTTAGTCACTTCGTGTTACTATAGATAAGACCTTATCTCTTAGCCGTATTAGTAAAAATGTTCATCGAAATTTTCCTAATCTTCCTTCTACAGTAGCCACCATATAATTTTTCAAATACCTCTACGAAAACGCTGGAATTCACGATCTTGATAATTTCCTATTATTTTAATCGCAATAATTTGTCTAAGTTATTGACGAAATGCTCTGAATAATACTTTTATACGAGGTAAGGAGCAAATTTTTATGGTCCAACAAATTTCTGTTTCCTTTGTAGTATGTATTTGAGAGGTTGTTCGGACCAGCAGCCAATTTTCCATATCATCCGCGTTCTGGTAAAAGATCTACGTTTTGAATTAAACTTGATTCCAAAAATGTAAGCGAAATATATTTTATTGATATCAGAGAATTTAGAAGACTCTACAAAACAAGCCCTGCCATTGTCTTTGTTTATTTTGTTTCTCTGTCTGTACATGACGGCCACGAGTTTCTACTAACAAGTCTGTCAATGTCGACTCTTGCATAAATCCCTCTACTAAAGGGGAGATCCCATTCCCTATGCGCTTTAAAATTCAGTGAACAATCCTAATCGCAATTATTTTCACTATGAAATGTATTCACCCGCTGGCCTCAATTTCACATCTGACTTTCCACTCGCTTGGCTTTAATGCATTTGCATCCTCCCCCCTGAGTCGTCTTAGCTTTAGGTGCTGATCTGTTGGAATTGGACCTAGAATTTCGATAGCTGGATGGTATGTGTTGGTGATCGAAGGTATGCCCAATTATTTCCCTGTCGTCGCTCATGCAATGCATAGCAATATAGTTATAGGAGATATAAATCTCGTGTGTGCGCTCTTTTAGAAAAATTTGAATATTGTGTTGATTGAATGCGTTCGGTATCTTATTATATTATAAATTTATTATCAGTTTGTTGGTGTACTGACCGCTTCAGAGAATTGGTCTGGTACTAAATTGATATTCTAGAACAGCGTTGCATTGTTGATGGCTTTAGTCAGCTACTTCCACTCATATTTTTTCAAGTTTTCTCAAATCCAAATAAGATTTTTGTTTTAGATTGAACTTCATTTTTACTTGCATATTCATAACAAACTTAGGTCTGCATTTATTAATACAATTGAGTTTATATCTTTCGACAATGTAGTATTTTTGAGAATTCTGCCTACAGATATATGTTATATCTCCATTAGTAATAAACATTACTAATGAAAACATAGTGATTTTGCATTATACAGTGCTTTGGAAATTATTCGAATTGCGGTACATATGACCAAGCAATTAAATTTTTTCTTGCTTAAAATTTCCACGGGGTCTTTTTGTCAGACAGCTTCTGTCATGTAGCTGTCNTTACTTGCCTGTGGGTACTCATACCATCTTATCCAAAATATTTGCTACTGTGCTCGTCTGCTAATTTTTTATTCTTCATTTCTCGACTTCTCTCTTCGAATTTATCTTCAATTTTAGCATACCCTTTAGTGCTTCATTTCCATGCCCTTCTCCCGCCCATCTCTGCCCGCTTGCCCCACGCGTGTACACATTTCCTCCTTCCCACCCATTGCTCCGTAAGCGGCTGTTTATTGTAACTGCCGCTTCGCTTGGCTCCGCTTTGAACTCTTCTTGGCTTTGAACACATTTTTTATTGACCTATAAAATTTTGACCGCTGAAAACCCATAATTCGATTTCACAAGTTATTTGCTGGCTAAAAGAGCACTGTGAATTGTGATTTCCGGGTTAAATGTAAACCAACAACAATTTTGTTTCGAGATTTAGGGTAGTCTGTATTGCATATTTAGTCACTTCATGTTGTTATAGATGGGACCTTATCTCTTAGCCGTATTCGTGGTAATATTCATCGAGTTTCCCTTAGCTACTTTCTACAGTGAATTAAATCGAATTTAGTCCATCTAATTTTTCAAATACCACTACGGATACGCTGGAATTCATGCATCTTGATCATGCCCTATTATTTTTGTCGCAATTAATTGTCTAATTAATTGGTGAAATACTCTGAATAATACCTTTAGACGAGATAGGGAGCAAATTTTGATTGTCCAACATATTTCTGTTTCCTTAGGACATTATTTTTTTAATTATTAATACTGCCAGCCATGTTCCCTTGCCATTTTTAAGGCAAATATTTTCCGTCGTGCAGAACATTAATTTGCACTTAAATCCAGCGCCGACGGCGGCAGCTCAGCCTTAGATTGCTCAACGAACACGTCATCCTGCTGCGCTCGTATTTTCTACTGCTCAGAATAGTGCTAATTTCCATTTAGAAACTGCTTTTTAGATCCATTCTTTATGGAAGCTTCACTCGCAGAGCTCGCGGCAAAAACTAAATGTGCGGCAGCTCCGACACAGAACGGAAAACTTGCGCGATGGCATCGCTCGAGTGCCAAAATGAGCGAAAGTGTTTGAAGTTTCCCTGGGTACGGATGAGTGCCTAGACTGGATGGGGAAAATCTGACTTAAAGAATCCTTCATTGAAAGAAAGGACGGTGGAAAGAAGTGAGTGAAGCCCCTCCCCTTGTGATGAGTAAAGCGTTGGTAATTCTGACTTTATTCAATGCTATAATATTGAACATAGCTTGTGTGCTGGTGTTGAGAAGAATAGGAATGTGGATTGAAGCGATATAGATTGTGTAAGACGCGGTTGTTTTATGGCCGTGGGACCGGGTGATGTTTATATTGAATTTTGGCTAGCCTATCGCGAGGGAAATTCCTTCAGTTGAGGAATTCGGCGTCAGTTCAAGGGGTAGGCTTAACTGTGCGGGACGTCTGCCTACATAAGGACCCTCAAATTCGCACAAAAGGCTGTTCTACTGTGGTGACCGTCACGCCAGTACGTTATTCAGCTATCGCCGCCTTATGCAGCTATCGCCATCGGTCGGCGGGGTCGGAAATAACGGCCGCGCAGAACTTCGAGACGTTCATACCACTACGACTCCAGTATAATATAGTCAGAAGGCTACGAGTAACGGCCGTAACTTCGTTCATTTGTACGGTAAACATTAATTGCTTCGGTTGTGATTTAGCCGTGAGACAACGCGTGAGGCCAAGAGACGTCCAACGATTATAACGCCGGCAATCAGAAGATTAAAGTTTTCGAGCACTCGACCAGTTGTCGTCAGTAGCGGTACGGTCACGATAACCAATACTCCAATACTCACGATACTCCAATGAGCTTGGAGTAACATCGTCGACGAGGAAGACTTCACAACTTTTCAGAAGTACGGTCGCTATAGAACAATCTACGGCCAGACTGACCGTGAGACATATATATCATCGAGACACGACGGCTATGGAGAAAAAACGACCGCGGGCAGCGGGGATGCGTAGCTACGGCTGCGGTACAGACGCCGGAAATATGGCCGTAAACGTGTACGCGAAGTACAGTCGTTTACGACAGTCGTACTACTCAACGGAAATGCAACGGATCAACGTTTTTGGTAATAGAAGGAGATAATATATATAGTGACGTTAACTGACAGATTTTCAACTTTGCTTGTGTTCGGATTTTCTTTTCCTGTACCAGAGATTTTAGTCAAACTGGGATGTGAACTTGAATTCCCTAATTTATTTTAAATGTAATGGGTGTTTCATTGCAACCCACTCCATATACAATTTTTACCGCTACCTATTTCATACGAGAACTTACAAAAGCGAATACAGCGAGTAAAGCCTATACGACACTACGGCCGCAACCTGATTAAATTGAAGCAATTATCAATGAATAATTCAATTATAACAACGAAACCAAATCTACTTATCATTAAAAAAATTTTCATAACTTAATCAATGATGTTCGAAATAAGAAATTCTGCAATGAAAGGAAGGATGGCCGAGTGAAGGGAGGGAAGTCCTCCTTTATGTGATGTTTGAAAGAAAGAATCCTGCAATGAAAGGAAGGATGGTGATGTGAAGGGAGGGAAGCCCTCCCTTATGTGATGTTTGAAAGAAAGAATCTTGCAATGAAAGAAAAGGAAGGTGGAGTGTGGTAGATGAGGGCCTTCTCCTTGTGATGTTCGAAAGACGCAACTTCGATGCAATTTTAATCAAGAACTTGGAAAATTTACTGCATAATCTCTGGTATCTTTGAATGATAAACCAACTAAGCTGGTCATTTTTGAAAAAAATGTCATGNATTTTTAAGGCAAATATTTTCCGTCGTGCAGAACATTAATTTGCACTTAAATCCAGCGCCGACGGCGGCAGCTCAGCCTTAGATTGCTCAACGAACACGTCATCCTGCTGCGCTCGTATTTTCTACTGCTCAGAATAGTGCTAATTTCCATTTAGAAACTGCTTTTTAGATCCATTCTTTATGGAAGCTTCACTCGCAGAGCTCGCGGCAAAAACTAAATGTGCGGCAGCTCCGACACAGAACGGAAAACTTGCGCGATGGCATCGCTCGAGTGCCAAAATGAGCGAAAGTGTTTGAAGTTTCCCTGGGTACGGATGAGTGCCTAGACTGGATGGGGAAAATCTGACTTAAAGAATCCTTCATTGAAAGAAAGGACGGTGGAAAGAAGTGAGTGAAGCCCTTCCTCTTGTGATGAATAAAGCGTAGGTAATTCTGAATATATTCAATGCAAAAATGTTGAACATAGCTTGTGTGCTGGTGTTGAGAAGAATAGGAATGTGGGTTGAAGCGATATAGATTGTGTAAGACGCGGTTGTTTCGTGGCCATGGGATCGAGTGTTGTTTAAATTGAATATTGGCTAGCCTATCGCGAGGGAAATTCCTTCAGTTGAGGAATTCGGCGTCACTTCGAGAGGTAGGCTTAACTGTGCGGGACGATTGCCTACATAAGGCCCATAAAATTTGCGCCAAAAGGTTGTTCTACTGTGGTTACCGTCACGCCAGTACGTTATTCAGCTGTCGCCGCATATGTAGGCGGCGGCCCCGGCCGTCGGCCGGGGCCGACGGCTGCGTGGAAATTAGAGACGTTCATACCACTACGACTCCGATATAATAGTCAGAAATCTACGAGTAGCGGCCGTAATTTCGCTTATTTGTACGGTCAACATTCATTCCTACGGTTGTGACTTAGCCGTGAGATAACGCGAGAGGCCAAGAGACGTCCAACGATTATAACGCCTGCAATCAGAAGATTAGAGTTTTCGAGCACTCGATCAGTTGTCGTCAGTAGCGGTACGGTCACGATAACCAATACTCCAATACTCACGATACTCCAATGAGCTTGGAGTAACATCGTCGACGAGGAAGACTTCACAACTTTTCAGAAGTACGGTCGCTATAGAACAATCTACGGCCAGACTGACCGTGAGACATATATATCATCGAGACACGACGGCTATGGAGAAAAAACGACCGCGGGCAGCGGGGATGCGTAGCTACGGCTGCGGTACAGACGCCGGAAATATGGCCGTAAACGTGTACGCGAAGTACAGTCGTTTACGACAGTCGTACTACTCAACGGAAATGCAACGGATCAACGTTTTTGGTAATAGAAGGAGATAATATATATAGTGACGTTAACTGACAGATTTTCAACTTTGCTTGTGTTCGGATTTTCTTTTCCTGTACCAGAGATTTTAGTCAAACTGGGATGTGAACTTGAATTCCCTAATTTATTTTAAATGTACCAGTTTTTCATTGCAACACACTTCCTGTACGATCTTTACCGTAACCTATTTCATACGAGAACTTACAAAAGCGAATACAGCGAGTAAAGCCTATACGACACTACGGCCGTAACATGACTAAATTAAAGCAATTATCAATGAATAATTCAATTATAACAACGAAACCAAATCTACTTATCATTAAAAAAATTTTCATAACTTAATCAATGATGTTCGAAATAAGAAATTCTGCAATGAAAGGAAGGATGGTGGAGTGAGGGGAGGGAAGCCCTCCTTTATATGATGTTTGAAAGAAAGAATCCTGCAATGAAAGAAAAGGAAGGTGGAGTGAAGTAGATGAAGGCCTTCCCCTTGTGATGTTCTAAAGACACAACTTACATGCAATTTTAATGAAGAACTTGGAAAACTTACTGTATTATCTATCGAATCTTTGAATGATAAACCAACTAGGCTGGTCATTTTTGAAAAAAAATGTCATGCTGTTAAGTGTGATCCAGTTGGAAATGAAATTGCTGATTTTATGTTGGCAAAATTTATGAATGATGAATGAAAAAGATTAGCTTCGGTTTTACTTGTTAAATTAAAGAATTAAGATTGTTTGTTGACAGCAATTTACAAGACATTAAATATTAATAATCTAGATTAACAAGTTATAATCATCATTAATATGCCGACAATGACCTTGATGAAAGAATGACACTCCTCGAAGACCTGTAGCGTCTATACTTAGGAATTGTATTTGTACTCTTCAATAGATTTATGTTTTCCCCCCGGTACTGGCTGGCAGATCAGCAGCAGAAAAAATATAACTCAGTACTCACTGCAGTGAGTGACAGAGAGCGCATTTTCTCGTCGACGAAAACTTGAGGTCACGGACGGACGGACAGACAGACAGACGGACATGGCAAGCACAATAGTGCATTTTTTCCATAAATGAGAAAATGCGCTAAAAAGAAGCAGAAGAACTAAAGTAAGCGAGCAACATCAAAGCTTTTCACTAAGCGAGAGGAGTCGTTTGAGCTGTAGCTCGGCCTGCCGTATACCGGGCTAATATACCTGTATTTTGTGCGACTTATTAAAATAGTGTGTTTCATTGTCTAAATTCAATTTCCGGGCCTTGTAAAAACCGTGCAAATAGATTAAATTTGCCTCTACTATCACGAAACTTTGTCGCATCCAACGATATGCAAAGTTTAGTGCCAAAATATTCTTATCTCAATAGCAGTTATTGCGTCAGAGCCTACAATTTTCATAATGTTTGGAAATTTCTCCTATTGTGTGGTTGTTTTTTAAATAAATCTTATAGTCTGAGTAATGAGTAATAATCGATATGTCCACTTGTCTATCACTCCGTATATTTGATATATTTCAGTGTGGATCGAAATTGATACAGGGATAAAAATTTTAAAGTAAATCAGAAGCAATCAATATTTGCAGTTATGGTTATAAGTTGACAGGCCATTCTAGGTCATCGGGGTATTTTTTCGCTCGATGGTTTCGAAGCCATTTTATTCTGTAACCTGATCATTCATGACGCTAAAAGCTTCGTCTGATTATAGCTATGCGATTCGCACTTTATTATTTTTTTTTGACTGTGCATCGGCTCAAAGATCCTGACATTTGACTAGGCTCTGTCTTTTATTCTCAGTCTCAGTGAACGCGTTCAGTTCTTTATGATTGCTCCTGCAATATTGCCGCCAAGTCTGGATGTATGGCACTGCTCATTGATTGTGATAGAAACAGCTTTAAGCTTCGATACGAAGCAGCCTTTCGCCAGTGGAATCTTCCAATCTGCACTGGAATGTAGCATCGTCTACAGATTTTCCGCCCGAGATGTACCTTCGCTGAGTTTTAACTGATGCTATTTTTTCACGTGTGCTTCGAATTCTAGTTTAAAGCACCAATGGGGCGCGGATGGAAACAGTCTGGAAATGTCTTGCCGATATTCGGCGTCCCAAAATATTAGGCTTTAGCGAGCCGAGTTGGAGACTGCGCTCGCACGAGAAGCAGCGATCGACCGGGCTCTGGTTCGATCAAGTGATTCCCCGCTTGCTTAGGGAAATTGTGGAGTGCAGCCAAGGACTCTTCAATGAAAGCGAATCATCAATTCGACTGACCAATTTTATTGACTTTAATTTCAGAAAATATGGTCAAATACGGGACATAAAATGCTTCATTCGTCCTCGGATTTTACTCACAATTCGCCGACGAAATCATCGTAAAGGAAGGCTCTTAACTTGTGAATCTTAAACCAATTTGTGAGAAATCATCTCTCGTGTCTTGAGATTTCGAGAGTAAATACTCATCGTTGACTCAAGTTCTTAACAGATGAAATATTAATTTATCACTCGCTTGCTAGCTAAATATTTTATTAAATGATTTCAATTGGCTGCATTGTAATGTTTATTGAAGTCTTACATTTATAAAATACGATTATGTCTCGATGTTCATCATTTCGCTGTGTGCCTATTAAATTAAATTAAAGTCCCGCAGGTGCCGTCTCATAACTTCGGAAATGCCCAGAATTTAACTATTCACCAAGGTTTGTGACCTCTTCACCATATTGAGGATATTCAATCACCCAAATGTACGTTGTCTCCACAGGTCGGCCACATAGCGCCGTTTGTGCTCTAAAACTGCCGTTCTAACTTCAAGAGAAGTTCCGTCATTTCGCGGGGAGTTCACTGCTTGTTTACAGGCGGGGATGGCGTTTATCTGCTGCAGGATCACGAAATTCTTATTTTATGTGACTTTTACCTGTGACTGGACCCCATATTCTGCACCGACATCGATTACTTCAACGGCTTTAGTTTTCCTATCGAGTTTGTGGCAAGCAAAATTACAAAATCTGGAAATCAATAAATCCATTGTTTATGTTAATCCAAATTTTTCTTTGTTGTCTGCATTCTGATATTCCGTCATGTATTGATACCCCATCCCAAAAACCTGTATTTTATACACAAAAAAGGTGTTATTTTAAAGTTTTTAGTTGTGTTCAAGTTCCGTCGTTGCGCCTGTTTCTTGTTATTATTTTAGAACTTTCTTTAAATTGCGTACGTTTTTGGTCAAATATTTTAAGAATTATTTTAATTTTTTGTACCATCTTAATAAGTCCTTTTGATCCGCAGTTATCTTTGGCTGATCAAAATATGTACTGTACTGACGTCGACTTGGAAAAAAATTTACATAATATCTCTTTTATATCAGGAATTTAAAAGTAAAGAAAATAGCCAAAAAGTTCATCATTTCTTATAAGAGAAAATGTTTTCTCTTATAAGAAATGGTGAACTTGTTGGCTATTTTCTTTACTTTTAAATTCCTGGTGAATTTGCGACTTAAGCAGCCAAGTGATTTTAATACTCTTTTATATCTGATAATGTTACTTACTAATGTTACTTACTAGTGCTATCGTAACACAATATCTTTTACCGAGAAAAGTTTACATATTTCCTGCGGCAAAACATAATTTTTCACCCTGGATTTTTTAGCAAATGCATTTCTTATTTTGCATTCAAATAAAAAAAAGTTGTTAGTATAATTATGTTCAATAATTTATGATCATCCCGCGTACAGACACTGTAATGAAATTATTAGGTAGTATTATACACAACTATAATTTCGAGATTCATTTCTTATTTCATTTTTATTAAACGTTTTGCATTTTTTCTCTGCTTTTATTTCCTTAGTTCATCTCGCTACCAAATTTTTTTTTGCAATATTTTTCAGTTCACTTCCGAAACATTTTAATTAACTCCGTTTTAATGAACATGTTAGTTTTACCGCTTATTTTTTTTATCAATTAATTTAATTTGTTTGTTTCAGGTGAGTACCTCTCGTGTGTGGAAGACGTTGCAGTTTTCAACTGTCGTCGAATGTAAGTTCGTCCTTAAATTGAAATATCCATAATAAGTTCGCTCAGGGCGTTCACTAAAGTTTTTATTCTGTTAAAGTTACGCACGTTAACTTTACAATTGCGCCTTCATAAATACGTATTGAGTCTTTTGGTACACTTATACATGTATATATGTAAACGGGCAGCAGAAATGCTCTACGTGTGGAACATAACAGAACAATGCGGAATCTCCGTTATACTCAGTCCATGTGACTGCTGTTTGTTATCACCAGCAAATGTTCATTATAGTTCACGATGCTTGTGTGCTCCTGTTTCATATGCGCAACGGCATTTACTTTTGTATTAATTAAAAATGCTGCGTTGAAATGTCAGCTGCTATCATTATTTACGCGTTTGGAGTGTTCTCTTGTATTGCTTTAAAATTAATTCATAAATAGTTGAGGTGTGTGGTGCGCTGCTCAGTGTCGAACCATAATTGAATAATTCAATAAGTCTGCTGTTGATGTGCTGCTGCATTTGCCCACGAGAATCTCTGGCATGTTTTTTCCTACGGCCTCAAAGACTCCTCATTTCCTCTTCATTACCAAGCAGGCAATTCAGGCCAGAAACTGCGGTGGTTTTTTGGCTTCACTTCCTGTGAAAATTTGCCGCCGCTTCAATAGAAACTTGGATTACCTCAGATTTGCGTTCTTGTATTTAGTCAATGGCTCGGATAAAATTAATTGTGGTTTTAATGCGCATGCTCGGGTAATGTACAAGCTTTTAATGAGAACATTAGTTCATTGTTCTTCAGAGATAGAAATTTTATTTTAATCGTCAATGTAATCGTCAATGTGAACGTCATTGTAATAGTTAATGCTGGGCTCATGTCAAATGCTTAAACTAACGCTTGTGTAACAGATCTCTTTTACTATTTTTTACTCCACCCTTTTATTCCTAAATCTATATTGTCTTCTTCTATTTGGATAATTCTGAAAATATTCGTCACGCCGCCTTTTCAATTCCCCTCTCTCTTTCGAAAATTCATCTTTTTCTTTACAACGCTTGTCCTATTCCTTTTAATTTCTCTCAAAATTATTTGAAAATATTTTCATGTATATACTGGGTAGTTCTACTTCTAAATTAAAATTGTGGACATTTTTGTTACTCTAAAAACACGTTGAAATCCTTCATATTTTTCAGAAATATTTTCAAGATGACCCGAAGAAACGCTGTTCTACTACTGGCGTTTTTTATCGGACTGTCGTACAACTTTTCCTTGCACGCTTAGCACATCTCACGTATAATTCAGCACACCCGACAGGCATCTGCGAATTACACTTTGAAATATTTCTCATGAGAATTCTAAATGAAATTTCGTCGTATATAGCCGTCATGAGCCCCCATAAAATATACGTGACGTAACTACAACATATTTTAAATACTGCTCAACAAATTTCAATAAAATTGCCCTGACGTCTCGTCTCAGTGCTTCGCTACTTCAGAATGCTCCCGTGGGCTAAGCAGCTTAAAATCCACTAAACTTTATAAGAATGAGAAAGTTTCCTGAGAAGCACATCACTCTTTCTGAGACTCTAAGCGAGTTTCTCTTGGATCATTCTGAAGCGAATCAGCCTTGTCGGCCGTAAACTGTTGTGGAAATTTTTGGAAATTTTTTTATTTAAAACAATTTTTAGCGCATTTTCTCATTTATGGTAAAAAGGCGCTATTGTGCTCGCCATGTCCATACGTCCGTCTGTCCTTCTGTCTGTCTGTCCGTCCGTGACTTCACGTTTTCGTCGACGAGAAAATGCGCTCTCTGTCACTCACTGCAGTGAGTACTGAGTTATATTTTTTTCATATATCGCGCGGGTTTTCCGTAATCCGTTAAGGCTGATTTTATCGTTTGCGAGGGCAGTTCCACTCTAACATATTTTATGTTAGTTTTAACGATTTATTGTTGTTTAGCTGGCATGGTGGTTGCGTTTCTCCATTTATTGAAGTTTTTGCTATCTAACTTGCATTGCTGAAATTTATTTGTGTGTCGTTTGACCGTATTGGTAATGGTGTTGTTGCGTATCGTGCTGTTGTCACCGATTCGCCACTGCCGTTCTTCCAACCCGCCACTAACCGACTCTTAACCCGACACCAACCCGCTTTCAACCCACCAACAACCTGCTGTCAACCAATCACCAGCCACTCTCGACCAATCACCAACACGGTCTCAATCCGCCACCAGCCAGCTCCCAACCCGCCAAAAATTGGTCCTAGCGTGCCACCAACCAGCCACCTATCCGCCACCAACCCGCCGCCGACCCGCCACCGTCCCGCCGCCGACCTGCCACCAGCCCACCCCCATCCCGCCACAAACCAGCCACCAGCTCGCCACCAACCCGCCACCAACCTGCCCCCAACCCGCCAAAAATTGGTCCTAGCGCCTCACCAACCAGCCACCTATCCGCCACCAACCCGCCGCCGACCCGCCACCAACCCATGTTGTCCAGACGCGCGCATTTGTGTAAGTGACGCACTGGGGCGGAACCCACGAAGTCCAACCCGCCACCAGCAGGCCACCATCCCACCACCAGCCCGCCACCGACCCTTCACCAACCCGCCACCAACCCGCCGCCGACCCGCCACCAACCCATGTTGTCCAGACGCGCGCATTTGTGTAAGTGACGCACTGGGGCGGAACCCACGAAGTCCGCTAAATTTCCGGCCCCTGACACCTTGCGAAGGAGAGAATCCCCTCGCCAGCCGCGGGCACTCGGCCCAAAAATGGGAAACCCTGAGGAATTCTTCTCGCTCCGTTCGCTGGTTTTGTCGACTCTTTTGCAATGGTAAAGCATTTCGAAGTAAAGCAATAATGCACGACGGCTGAACGGCAAAATAGGTGTCATAATATCCAAGGTTTGGCTTCACTCGTAGCGAAAATATTGTTGTGCGCTTGAATAAGAGTCAAAATATTTTTTGCGCTCAAAGGTGTTGATATATACTACGCTACTTGAACTTATAAAAATTTGTATTTGTTGCTGTCAAGATTTTCTGCATGATAGCGTCAGTGGAGTTTTTCATACCGCTGCCCGGGGTTAGAGATTAGAAGTGTGACTAAAATATACGCATCGGCGTGCATGCATGGAATTCTGCGACGCCGGTCGAGCCACTTAGTAGATATTCTTTATGTCCAGCCTTATGCATTTGAAAAAAAATATCTTTACTGGACTCTATTTACACATTTTGCAGGAATATTTACAGTGAATTTTGATTAATTTCTTGCATCATGGATAGTTAAGATATTTAATTCGTATGTATCGTGAATGATTTTGAAAAATTGCAGATCGACTAAATCTTCCATTACAACTCTTTTAGTTATTCATGTACACCATCACTTTGACTGCTCACTCGATCAGTTATATGCTGCCTTCTGTTGCCTGCAAAGCTGATTAGCTCATGCATGCTCTCTAAGAACCTTAAAGCGCAATTTTTATTAATTTTCCTGTTTTGTCCTATATGCTAGTAAGAAACAGAAGACAATATTGAACTGAGTTCGATTTCGAGCCTATTTCTGTATTCATGAATAAAACGGAGCTATTGGATGTTTAACGGATGACGAGTACGATTTGCGGCAGCCGTTTCTAAGTTGTAGCAAACGCCGTAACTCGTGTAACTTCTTTTATGGTTCGTAAAGAAATTCACAATCTACTGAGAAAGGTTTTCAAGAAATGGCAACACCACAAATACTCAGGATATTATCGATTCTTTTTTTCTGACAGGCGACGGTTTAATTTTGATTTAAAAAACTGGAAATTACAGCAAATTTCCTGCTGATGATTTACGGCTGATTTATTTACTTCTAAACTGAGAAAATTTTTCAGAAATTTTAACCCTGACTAACTTTTAAATTCTATATGAACATTCAATTCTGCGACTACGTTGTTGAAGGGGCTATTTATCCTGTGTTTTACTTACATTAATTACCATTCACTGGTGAACTGTATTTTGTTATTCCGTTTTTAGTACCTACTCTCATGAGTAAATGAAACACAATAGGTAAATTTACATTCTTGAGTTAATAATTTAACTACAAAACATGCAAAATTAAAAGTTTTACCGATAAATTTATTCTAATGAACATTCTTTCAAACCAGGTTTATCAACTGTAGAGTATATTGAAAGGATAACATCGATAAGTTGAGGAGATAAAAATTGCTAAGTTCTATTCTACCTCTCACGTATCAAAAATATTTCAATGAATTAACAGGTTGGGATACATTTGAATTAATTGCCTCATTGTTAGTTCATCGCAGTGCCGTGACATTAACAAAATGCAAGCAAAAAGTGCCAGCTAAGATCGATGCTTTCATCATGCAATTTAAAATGATAATTCTGAAAAGGAATGAATTTTCCAGTGCAGGTGAGTGCGTATTTGGAAGGATTGTTCATTCGTCACTCCATGCGTGCCCAAATGAGAGCTTGTGGGTACATGACTGTTCTCCAAGCTGCGCTACTCCGACGTTTGCTTTAGCTGCTCAAATCCCAGCCTTGGAAGTGTTATCAGTCCTGGAGCAGAATAATACGCGCGTGTATAACAAGCTTGGAGCCCATTGCCCCGAGCTGATTGAGATCGTAGCTTGTTTTCAGCAGCCATTCAACTCAGGGATTCGCTTGCGAGGACTCCTACGTCTTGGACACGAGACTGCAGCTTTTGATGTTGTTAAATCGAATCATTGCTTGTGTGAGAGAAGACATTGCTCTGTGTTTAGAATGCGAGATATTGTGTGAGTGATGTGTGTTATTGTACGTAGTATATGTGACATTTTGTGTATGATATGTCACATATTTTGCAGAATATGTGCCATTGTGTATCGTGTATTATGTGTGACAATGTGACGTAGTGTTTAGAATATGATAATGTGCGTATGATGTGCGACATATGTGTAGAAAATTTGACATAGTGGGTATAATGAAACGTGTTTTGAATTGAGAAACTAGTCGTTTTTATCCCGGCTTTGATCTGCTCGAGAACACTGTTGGTAGTGAAAGAATTTTTGTATGCTGATGAATGCGTTTTTGTTTAAATGCATTATGGTTTTTTTGTATATCGATGATTTATTGTGTCCCATTGTTGAGTGAAGAGTGAGCTCAACTAATTACCTCGACGCTTTTTTGTTGCCTAATTCATCGCTATATGGATTCTGCACAGACATGGATTATCATCAAATCAATGAGTTTCATGTGAACCGGTAAATTTTTTCGCAATTAATCTGTATATTTTCATGATTTATTTACAAATTTACTGGAGTATTATGATATTATTGAGACTAGCTGCGTTTGTCAGAAGAACACATCGCCCAAGCGTTTTTGTAAGGACAGAATTTTCGCTTCGATGCGAGAGCTAAACGTCTTCTTCAAATAACATCGCCCAAAACTCTAAAGAAACTCCTCTAAAACTCAACTAATGAAGCAACTCGAGAAATATAACGAGAGCCCTCAAAAGATTTATGAATTTTCGCCCACACTCCTCAGTCTCCCTGACTTGGGTGATATTGTTCTTGCTAGTCGCTTGATCGACTCGGCGCTAAAATTATACGGAATGAACTACGGATTTAGTATGGCTATTGCAGTTTTTGATGTATTCATTTATAGCGCATTTTTGCAGTTTTGATGTATTCATTTTTAGCGCATGTCCGTCTGTCTGTCCGTGACTTCATGTTTTCGTCGATGAGAAAATGCGCTCTCTGTCACTCACTGCAGTGGGTACTGAGTTATATTTTTCGGTCTTTTCTGCAACTTATCTTTTTTTTTAGCTAGGTATTGAAGCACTAGTTGGCTACACTTACTTATCGTTTAGGGTTCTGAAATGCGTCTTGATAGCAACATGTTGGATTTCGACGACCGCTCTTGAGAAGGGAAGGAACATCACTGCAAGTTTTACTACACCATGATAGCGTACATGTCCGTGAGCCCCGCGTCAACTTATTTTGGGTTGTCGAAGTTAACAATTTGTTCTCACATTAACCTGGACACGGTTTAACGATTATTCCCAGCAATCAGCAATCAATATAAGCATTCTTCTTCTTATCAGCATCAACTTAATTACGTCACCTGTTGACCGCGATATATCAGGGTAATGGAGTTGTGAGCTCAATTTTATTTATAGAGTATTCATTAGCCATTATACTGATTTTGATTTACACCGATTCTCATATTTCGTAAGCTCTTTATGAGGTTTGGTGCTAATGATTTGTGCGCATGACAATTCATGTTACGTCACTTTTTTAACCATTTACCTTCTTAGGATAACAATTGGAGAAGATGTCTCTTATTTCACTGGTGGAAGAGTTTTTTTCTCCGACCACATTAACATTATTTGAACCTGTCTAGTTCTTGACAAATGGCCGGCTTTAGGTTCGACATCTGCCTTTTAAAACAATTGTACGAATCTTGAAAGCGTATATATTAATAAGTTCAAATTTTAAATATGCCGTTATACTTGTTGCAGTATTTTCGCAATGCATTTTAATTTCTAAGATTCTTCACTGCAACGAACAGTTAGTTAACTTTGTGTGAATAAAATCAAGTTCTCTTAGTTTGTTTTCTTGCTCAGTTATTTGCTGGCTGCTGTTATAGGGCCCTGGGCCATCACAGTAGCCTCCCATTGTGGACCTGCCAACCCCGTATTGGCTCCGTGGCTTCTCGATGTCGCTTGTCCTCATACAATCACTGAACATTTCTTGGAAATGATTCAAGGCTCCTGTTCTTGTTTGATCGTTTGAGTTCATATAAAGCAAGCGCAGATTCTTCTATTTTTGTTTCGTACTTCGCTCATATTCTCGATTTCTTCATGCGATAAAGTTAAAAGGTTTTACCTGACGAGTTAGGAGTTCTTAACATGCCACCTTTGGCGGCCACAAGCTTTGTCTGTCATGTTTAGTAGTTCTGATTGTGTTTCTAATTTTTTTTCAACACACTCGTGCAACCATGCAGGGCATGAATTACATTTTATTATTCGATATGAAAGTTATTGTCCACTGTCATGTCATTATATCAATAAAATCTCCGTTATGAAATATCACTCCCCGCCCAAACCGTATCCTAGCTTATCACTGACTCACTCCACATGCAAGTGCTTGCAGTAGGACTCAAACAAAGGATGCATTAGGCCAAGTTGAGCGCGGCAAGATTTGTACGGCTCAGCGTAGTGCATGCGTTACAAGTTCATCACAATTGCCTCTCTCTCTCCACTAACTTGCTTTACTCCTCAAACTCTCCAAGTTGGTGCATTGGCAACTTGTTACTTGCTTGACCGGCCTCGCTATGGACGAACGAAGGCTCTTCTCTTGCATCACCTCTGACGTCACCTCACGCACCGTTTCTTGAAAAATCAGATCGTAAATTACAACAGCAGGTATATACGAGGTTGTAAATCTGCTTATCATAGGACGTGAGATGGTAACACGGCTGAAGTACATAATTACTGAAGGGTTGCATGTATTGTTTTATCTTTATTTCACCCTTTTTACCACTTGTAATTCTACCATCACGATTAGAGATCGTCATCAGGGGTTATTAATTAGCTTCAATTAGGGCGTTTACATTGTTCATCGTGGCCTATATTGGGTTTATTCGTCTAAAAGGCATCTGTTTCCGCGTTAGATTATGTAAACATTATTTATTTCTGTGACGTGTTATTGTTGATGCATGTTACGCATAGTGATATTTTTCATATAAAAACATATCGATGTTTGGTCCTACCAATATATATAGATATCGATTATCATTTAAATCGCAAATTGTCATGATTAATGTTAGATGGAAACTATAAGACTGGCGTTGTGAACGTTAGATGCTACACTGCAACGGTTTCGATAATTTCCTATGTATATCCTAACTTTTATTTTCTAACCATGCAATTAGAGAATAAGGGTTTATAAAATGTTTTTTTTTACGTTAAATTCCTTAAGTTTTAGTCAAATGCTTCTCGAACTGCCTCACAGGACCCATATTTTTCGTTTCATTTGTTTACAGATTGCTTATTTTGCTTTCCTTGAGTTTGCACCGGCTATATTTCGTCGAAAAACGATTGCATCAGCCGCATATTGTTAGTGTCATCTCCCTTAAACAAATCGATAAAAATGTGCATTGATGGAAAAGAATTTTAATAATGTGGCTAAAAAATTAATTATCACAATAATCATCTTAATTTTCTGTTTTCAAAATTACTAGCTAGGTTATCTCTGACAGTAATTCTAACTCATTTTATTTGTGGCGTTCGAATTTTTGCGTTGGTATTACGTACTTCAGTGCAAGGTATATTTATTTACACCGACTACTGCATGTGCTGAGACGAATCTAGCTGGCGCGAAGCGGTGGGTAATACTATATAATAGTAATAACAACCTATTATTTTCTTTAACTCGCGCCACTGAATTCTGTTTTTAGCGCATTTTCTCATTTATGGAAAAAATGCACTATTGTGCTCGCCATGTCCGTCTGTCCGTCCGTCCGTCTGTCCGTCCGTCCGTGACCTCAAGTTTTCGTCGACGAGAAAATGCGCTCTCTGTCACTCACTTCAGTGAGTACTGAGTTATATTTTTGCATTATTCGGGGAGAGTATGCGACATTTGAGTTGTCTTGCATCTTTCCCACTTCATAATACCGTGCGATTTGCTTTCTAAAGTCTCCTTGTTTACTTATCGGATACGGAGGATCAAAGCTGTACACGACAACAGAACGACTGTAAGCTCTCCTTGTGTGCCATTGGATGTTTTTCATTCGCACGAAAGGGCTTCAGATTTCCATCACCATATTGTTCGTGAGCTTCAGTTTTAACATGTCACAGCGTGCACTTATTGAAAGGTGGAACTTACTTTCCGTAGATTTGTTCGTAGATAAACCAACTTTCACATTAATGTTTAATCTTTTCATCATGTAACTATATTAACATACGTCCATCCCCCTATACGCATGTAATCAAACGCCTACTCGGATTTTTATAACTACTAAACCTTCATGAATTAAATTAGATTGGCGCCAAAAATGTTCTTCCTTTGGTTTCTAATTTGTAAAAGAAACTATCACTTTTTTCAAATGAAACATGGAAATCGCCAAACTCCCCAAGAACGAATTCAATTGCATCTTGCTGCTGAGTTCAGTGAGGTTGAAAGCTATTCAATCTAAAAAAACTTGAATGTTTTTTATTTCTCTAGTGCAATGAGTGTAAATACATAGTATAATTAGGACAAATAATAAATATTTCAATTATAAGGTTCGCTTGTTCGGTTCACAAAGAGTATCAAGTTTCATCTTCCCAAATCCAGAGATGATATTATTTTGACAAAATATTTCATCCTTTCTCCTCCGTACGAATAAAACTATTAATTTTGTTCATACCTGAAGTAATGAGACCATATCGTCGGCAGCGTATCGGTCGTTACTTGCACCGGTCTCAGGAGCTGGTCCGTCTTTATTACCTCTCTTTTTATTTCAGTTAACCCTGCTAATGGTTCCTTTGAGAGGCAGCCTTTAATGAAGCTTCAGTGGCTGGGTGCTGCGTTTTAGAACCAACATATAGAGATGCTCATCTCCCTAATGACGGCTGCCGACGCTCCAGCATTTGCTATTTGTCTCACTTTCATAAACTGAGATGTTCTTACGACTTTTAAATCCTCTCCTCCGTGCAAAAGGTTTTCCAGCACCGTGTTCCTGGAAATTCAAAAGGTACTTGAAATTCTTTCAATTCTGTTTAATATTGAGCCATACTCGCCGAACTCTGTACGTTTTGCTAGGTACTCGGCTTTGGATTGCTTTACGTCTGTTCATAATGTTTTTAGGAATATATCAGAGCAAATAATTTGAGCGTAAAAAATCAATCCATTTGAGGCAGTTGCTCCATTAATCAAGCAATTTCGTTTTAATGTCTGCAGTGAGGCTACAAAAATGAGGTTAATGCGTTCTGTTCTTCGGGACTCTGTATGTAATTTATGCTTTCCAGTGAACTTGTTAAGGTTGTAATATCTTTAAAGGCTGGCAAGCGTGGTATAATTATTATGGTGGTATTACCCATGTTCTAGTTAGCTGCCTTCCATTCACGTCCTTAAGTTTTATGTATTACGAAAGATATTTGTAAAATAATTGTGAAACTAATATAAAATGTAAGAACTTGCTACTTGCTGAACTTTTATTTTTTAGCTAATTGAACGTTGATGATGAAAAGTGTGATCTGTTTGATGTTAGCCAAGCATGCTTCGTGCCATCACACGTACATATCCAGTCATTTCAAATAAATAGTGTCACTTACAAAATAGCTGATGACACAAAATTTTTAATCAAATGATTGATTTTCATTAGCACACTTGATTGTATTTCATCCTAAATCAACGATTAAACTTAGAAAATATTTTGAATATGCTCCTTTATTCAAAGCAGGTATTAATCACGCTGCCTACTGGTATATCGTTGACAAGATAAGATTTTTTCGAATTCAACGATTTTTTACCGTTGTAGTTTTACTGCTCACGTCTAATCTTTTTCTCTGGTTTGCTTCATCTCAAATTATTTTGCTGCTGCATGTCAGAGCGGCCACCGTCACTGCGGCTACATTGTTCTTTCTGTTTCCCCTAAAAAATACAATTTAAATCTTCACATTAGTTCTCCTTCTCTGGCCTTCCATCACGTTACTATACCGAACTCATAAATGGTGCCATGAAAGTGGATTTTTCCATTGGGTTCTTAATTATTCTTACTTTGTTTTACTTGTATCAATTTTCTCCCTAACGAAAGAATCATTATGTCATGATTATTTGTTTTTGATGGACTCTTATGCTTACTTGAAACTAATTCTCTAATGAAAGAATTAGTTCTTCTATCTTATTCCTTCGTTTCGAATTTTGCATACTACCGTGAAAGAAATTTAATTCTCGTGTAATGTCATTTGTGTTTATTATCTTATACTTAGTTTTGCAAAATTCTCTTCGCCTCCGAACAGGAGCAATCCTTCAGTGTCTGCTAGCTTCCATCAATCGCCCCTAATGATTGTGAAGCTTTTTTACTCTCCGTTGGCGATCGTAAGGGCCTCCTCTCATGATGGATTGCGCCTTCGACGATTTGATCCACTGAAATCAGGCTGCAGATGAGCTCAGGGGCCATACTTTCAAAACTCGCTAAGTTAGCGTAAGTACTTACGCTCTATTTTCTTGTCTATGATTGGTGGATTTTGCTTGAAAGGCCGTCAATGATTGGCTGATGAACTTACGATCTCTTGAATTTTTTTGAAAGTATAGACCCAGATCTCTATTCTTAACGACGCTTCAATATTGATCATAAACCTCATGCAATTCTGTCGAGTACTTATGGAACGAATTCTAGTGCTGGGATTAATTTTAATTGGACATAAACAATACCGATATGATACATAATTTGCGTGTATATGCGACTTGTCTGCACTTACACTTGTATGTTTGGAAGTAGACATTAAAATACTACAATATCAACCCTTTTTTCTAAATTCCTTAGAAGTCTTCCTAGTGGACATTATTCCCTTAGCTTTTGCAACTTTAAGTCACCTGCTTACTCGAGCCACGTCATTTTGTCATATCCATACCCGCCTTTGGCAATTCCGGCTCCTCGTTTGCCTTGCTCTTCAAGTGGGCCGCTTCTGCTCTTACTGAATTAACCCAGACGACTTCAGAGCTACTCTGTCGCTCTTCAAGATCACACGCTGCACGTTCACGGATACCCAAAAACGAAGATTTTATACTGCGAAAAATACCAAGTACTAGTCATGCCAATTATGAAGAAAAATAAATTTGAGGCTATGCTGCAGGTTATGTGATATAAATACCTGAGTGAAAGCCACTTTTTGATAGCCTACACATTATGTACACAAAATTCCCTTTTCCCGAATGCACGCGGGTTCACTCGCAGAGCTTATTGTATTGCGTGCTTGGCATTACGGCGATAGAACCTTAATGTTTTAGCGCGGTTTTCCGCCGCAGCTGAGAAGCAAGGCGTGGGTTCAGCCCAGGATATGAGGCTGTGAGTTATGGCATCGGCTGCTGCTGCTGGGGCTCGGAGCTCCCTTATATACCGAGCGTGGCGAGCCCTGCTGCTCGCTGTACATGCTAATGGCCTTCCTAAATTACTTGGCCTCATTCCTATACCTGGTCTGGTTTAGCGTTTAAAAGTGTGAGAGTTCTAAATGATTTTTTAGCTGTTCTAAGGGATTTTTTTGGTCGTTTTTTCTTCAAGAATTTTGCCCTAATTTGTGATTCAGTTTTTGAAATCTTGTTATGAACTGATTTCTGAGAAGTTTCAAGAGTGTTGCAATTAGATATGAATCCCAAATGATTAATTTCAACTCCTATTCCTTCAAAGTAATAGAAATTTTCATTTTAGTTCTAAGTTATTTTTAAGATAAATTTAGCAGAGAAACATTAGGTTCCTAATAATGAAGTGTACATAAATTACTAAATAATTCTCTTAACTAAACTCTTTGCCTATTTTTGGTTCACTAGGTAAATACAAAAACAGTATAGAGCTAAAGGCCAATCTAGCCTCGGAAACGTCTATCTCTGTCATCCTGAAGTCAGTCGTTTGTTTGTTCCGTTTCAAAATTACCCAAGTTGTTCAATCGATGCAAGTCTAAACTGTGAGTTCTCGACTGGGCAAGGAGCGCCCCTCTTGAAATGCAGATGGCTTTCCCAATGGCCCGTTTCGTGGGCCTTCCGGTCCGCCTCGGCCCTACGGCAATTGTCCTCCTCCGCAGATTTTTGGTCGTCCACCGAGTCGCTTCGCATCTCTGTTTTTTTGGGGCAATTAAATCGCCCTTGATTGGTTCTCCTCAGTCGCAATCTCCCAGAGATGGACGGACCAATCTTCCTCAATCCCCCGATCGTGTCGACGGCTATCATTGGCGGCTGCGTAACAGGAAGTAATACTCGACCTGATGAAATCCTGGAAAAGTTTTAAAAAATCCTGGAAAAGTTTAAAAAATGTTTTCTTAAATCTACTGAGGGTCAAGATCTTCGGATCATTAAACCTATATCCTGAAGATCAATTTGGTTTTTCTAGCGATGCTACGGTAGACTTTAGTTTCTGCTAATTTAAAATGGTTTCCGAAGAAATTGGCGCCAACTGTGGACTGGTTATCTCCTTTGATCAGTTCAGATTCGTGAAATTTTTATCAAATGTATTTTAAAAATTATTAGGGTCAGATGTTAGTTTACCTTTAATTGATTCGAATTTTTATTGTTTGAAATGTAATAAAAATCATTTCCGATCGGTTTTATTCCTCCGTATCACAATAATTAGCGAGTATATAAATCTTTTATTAAACCTTACATTCTTATCTATTGATATTAACTTATTTTTATTTACTCGTTCACAGCTAGTGACGCAACAATCCTGCTCACAACTTCATTGATTCGTGAATGAAACCTTCATAAAATTTCTAGCCTGCTGCTGCCTGATTCCCGTTACAGTCTCGCACCGAGATTAATCGCTGGCCTGGTTTCGGTGGCTTTAAATCATCGCAAATTGTATCTGTAAAAGCTGCTGAGTTCATTTCAGCTCACCGCGCAGCGCAGCCCTCTTAGGGTACGCACACAGTGAAAGCAGGTTTGCCCGCGCGGGCAACCTGCTCCAACCTGCCACAAGAATGAACATAGGATAATAATGTAAGTGTTCACAGTGAAAACTTGTACGAATAGGCTTCTGTATTACGGTATATGGTTTCAGGCGCCAGCCTGAGCAGATACCCAGCACGCTGGCAACCTGCTTTCACTGTGTGCGTACCCTTATAAAGAGGAAAACACTCAAGCCGACTGAAGGTTAACACACTCTCCTACCAGTCACATGTTCTGGTTGATATTGAAATTCGTTTTAAGTTTGTCACCTGTAACTCTGGATTCCGTGATCTAATCAAATTGTTTAGGTTGTCATATTGCGGTGTATGTTTGGTAGTTAAGTTGAGAAAGACCTATAAAGCGGAAAGATCCATCCTTTTGCCGACTGATGTATCACATGACCAATGTTTAGTCGTATAGTTCTGATCGCTCTGAGATTCCAAACAACTATAAATTCCGCGTCCTCTTCACAATAATCATGGAGCCAAATGCTCACAACGACCAATTTTAAGCATGCAAATGAATTATGTCGCTGTAAAAAATGTATGCAATATCCGAACAATTAGTAAAGCCGAATTTAATTGAAATCGGTTGCACTGATTCTTACGCTTGCGTTGAAAATGTTTAATCTCTTTATTTTTTAGTCTTGCTGCCATCCTTCAATGTCCGTGAAAATAGTTTGTTATTTACCGTAAATTCTGAGTGTATAACGATTTTCTGTTCAACATTCGAAAGTTATTTTTGACGCAGATGTCGTTATTACTTAATAGGTCACTCCTACAGACCTCGAGAAGATTTCATAACATTACCAGAGGCGGAGAACAACCCATTCTTCAGCACCATTGACCGGGTGCTACAAAGCTCCCTCTCGATTTAGTGCTTACCATTATTTTTCTCCCCTGGCGCCCGCAGCGCACCTTGTTTTAACGGTAAACTTTAATGTTGTTGTTTCTGCCCGCACCTTTAAAGACGTCAACGAAGCGCTTGCGGCGCCATTTTGCTGCTCGGTGCAGGATGCAAACTTGCTGGATTGCTTCTGTGTGTTCTGCATTAATATTAAATGAGGCTTTCAACTTTGAATCTTCCCGGGAGATTATTTCAGCTTAGATCGAGCTCTACTTCATTTGTAAATGTATTTTTGAATTTTAGATCATGAATTAGATTCATTCTTAGCCTCTCATACGATGCAAAGATGCTACGTTATTGCCTTTAAAGTATGTATAGGTATTGCAGTTCATTATATAAAATGTGCCGTGTCATTTGATCGACGTGGATGATGTCGGCCTGCAACTTCAATTTCAATTCAAAGAACCATCGTCCATTTATTTTTTTATTTTCTCATTCGCACTTTCCCATTGTCCTATCGATTCCTGCGACCTCAGAGTTCCCTTTAGTTCTCGGTCTGTTGAACCCTAATGCTTGTTTAGGTGATTGTCTGATAATATTGGACGAGCTCCTTATGGATTCCTCGTCTTGTTCTCATGATTGGATTTCACGTTGAAAGCCGACCTCAATTATGACCGACTGTGGCAGCGATTCCTCGTATCTGGAAGATTCGTCCTCGCCTGAAACTGTTCGTCCCTGATATCGAATAATTAATACTATGACAACGCCATTTATGAATTATACTAAAAGCTGAATAATGTTTAGTTTGCCAATGCCACTAGGCAATTTCGTACTTATATTAAAAGCTGAATCATATTATGTTTAGGTTGCCATTGTCATTATATGCGTTGGAAAAACAACTCAAAATTTTGTGTGTAAGCAGTTCCAGGTTATATGCATGGTAGCTTCTGACTTTTGCGAAAGTTTCTCTCGATTTATTTCAGGACATTGGTCGCGTCAAATCTACTAACAGCTATAACCTTAACTGCTGTGATGAGCTGCTGGGCCCATACTTTCAAAAAAAGTTAAGAGATCGTAAGTTCATCAGCCAATCATTGACGGTCTTTCAAGCAGAATCCACCAATCATAGACATGAAAATAGAGCGTAAATACTTACGTTTACTTAGCGAATTTTGAAAGTATGGCCCCAGGTGCCTGGACTGGAATATGCATGACATCTGCTGAAGTAATCGTTGACTGCAGCGAGCCTCAGCTTCATTACCGAGGTCGCGATTTGGGCCACAGAATCACACTTCTGATGTTACCTCAAACCCCTGCTCCCACCGCCCCGCTTCCTCTTCTCGGTCTGATGTTGACTTTGCAAATTGAGCGAAACGTCAAGCTGCCGCTGCGGCTTTTGCTTCCAAGCGCTCGCTCTATCAAAGTTCTGATTTGCGTCCAGTGAACGCAACCTTGTGGCCAACAATTATATTTATCTGCCCCTGCCAGGCTAATGGTTGTTCTGGGTTGATGACTTCACCGAGCTTTTTCTGAGCCTCTCATTAATGACAGAAAATTCAACTAATATGCCGTTAACGAGAAATTTTCCGAGGACGTTTAATTGATTCTTTCATTCAAGACTTGAATGTCTGTTTGCAGAGAAATGAAAATATTTTCCACCCGGAGTATTTGTTTAAAATCGTCCTCTGACATTTATTTCTGCTTCTCTTTAATTTTTTGTTGAAGTGAATAATATTTATAATAGTTTGTAAAATTTTCCAGTATTATTTGTCTGCTTGCATGTGCTTTCCATGAAGTCTTTGAACAATGCCCTCAAGCTCGTAGCCTTGGTATAATGCACCGTGTGAGATGTAAATCATTTCTCAGGCGTCATGAATAATGCTTCTCTAGCCCCAAGCCGTACACACTTTCGAAATTACAACGTGCTTCTCAACACCCAACCATGTAGATTGTATTCATTTGAGCTATGCTAATTAAACAAGTCACACTAGTTTCTGACGTAGAATTTAATTACGCCACCATAACAGGAGTTCGCCTGAAACCCATCATGAGTAGCGCTCGCTTCCCCTTTAATTGTATGGCGTTCCTTGCACATGCGTAATTACGTCTTGCATTATGGTGAGCTCGAATTCCATGCGGTGCATAAACTCGTAGGGGTTATTTTTTACCTGTTGACATTCATATGGATTATTTAGCTGATATATGAAACAATAAATTGAGACACTAAATGAATTTAACAAGATACAGTAGAAGCTTGTTGTGTGTAGCTGTGTCAGAATTATCCTGCATCTCACCGCAATTTTGACTGATGAATGAATCACGTCAACGGTGCTGGCTAATGAGTCGCACTCCATCATCTGTTTTAGAGAAGGCCTGTTACGCATTACCATCAAAGTTCGTCTGAAAGGTAAGATGTTATGCGAAATATTCTTGTTATGTATGCCACTGGCATCGTCGCAGCTCGCGTCTCGTGCGATATCAGTTGAACTCTGAGTAGCCGAGAGTCGAGTTGATGTTTCGAGACCCGCAATTAGTTGTGAAAATTCAGGGCTAAATCGGCATAGTAGTTTTGTAGCTGATAATCGGAGACGGGCTAGCATGGCTTATCAAACCTAACAGCTCTGTATTATATCATTTTGAGGGGGAGCAGTGCAGGATGCCTCCACTAAACAATCACGTTGCGGCCAGAGTTCAGATCTCTTTCCTTTTTAGCGCATTTCTCATTCATGAAAAAATTGCACTATTGCGCTCGCCATGTCCGTCCGTCTGTCCGTGACTTCACGTTTTCGTCGACGAGAAAATGAGCTCTCTGTCACTCACTGCAGTGAGTACTGAGTTATATTTTTTTCTTCTTGCTGAAGGAGCTGAGAGGAAGAAGGTCTCCCTTAAGACATTCAAGACACGACTGGATGCGTTTTTATGCATGATCCCGGATCGCTCGTCTATGCCCTACATCGATCAGCAAGTAGCAAGCAATAGCATTTTGCATCAGCTGGTTCAAATGAGGGCTTATGCACGTCACGTTAAACGTTACATTCCGGGCCCCGCTGGTGGCGGAGCGACTTGCCCATATCGAAGGCACGAGTACGGTGGACGACGAAAGCGGGGCTTCAGCGTAACCATACAAGGGGACGTCCTGAAATTGACATTGCAACACAAGGACATCATTTCCGTGACAGGAAATTATTGGAATTTTGACGTCCTGGAATTGATTGAGTTTGGGTCAAGCATAAAAGCCGCACGTGTCGCTTTTGTTTCCCCAACTTAATTTATAATTAATTTAGAAATATAAACGAAATTCAGTCGATTCTATTTCAGAAGATCATTTCATCTGCAGGCATATTACAGCTGAAATCCACTCAAACAAATTGATTAATTACTTCTTACTTTTGACCGTTCCAATCCTGATGCATTTTATTTTAATCTCAAACGAATTTTAACGGGTTAGAAGAGCTCTTGTTTAAATCTTTCCTGGTATGAAGCGTCCTATAGTTTAGTATAAATTGGACTTACATTCTAGCATTATGTTTGAAATTAATTATTAAATTACCGACATGACACGGAAAGTGTTTTTCATTTGTTTAACGCCAATCACTTTGTGAAGGAATAATTTTCCTGTTTGAGTTTTATTTATTGCACTATAACACGATCATGACCTCATGTTCAGACATACTCTAATTTGGGAAAACATTCAGTTCAATAATTATGTAATTTTTTGAAAATAATATGAAAGTGGGCTTAGTTTGGTGTTATTGCAAACTGGACTATTATTACAATAGAAGTTTAGCAGTCGATTTAAAAATTAAATGACGCACGAAATACGAACTCGTATTTTCAGTCATCTTTCATTGGAAAAAACTCTGTCAGCTTCAGTCGAAAAGGACTGTACGGCGCACCGATTTATTCTCGACTCGCAATAATAAAAATAATTTCTGGAAAAATTACCTCAATTCATTGTTGCGATTTGCTACGAGTCGACGCATTTTTACTGCGTGATGAATCAACTGGCTACGTGGAACTGCATGTTGTAGCGCTGCACGGAAATTGAAAGCGAGCGTTAGCAGTCGTTTGTTAGTTATTCATGAGCGGCAAACGTTGGACGGAACAAGTGCATTTTTGCGTGCAGCCTGATGGGTCTGTAATTTGGCGTCTGCTGCCTCTCATTACAAGGCACTCTGTAGCATCTAGCAGCCATGGTCGGCCAACCCTACGGCCGAGGTACGAATTTTCTACTCCGCGCCTGTAGTACTTCTGTCCTTACCCCAGTGAAAATTTACAGACGCGGCAGCTTCAGATTTGGATTACCAGAAGCTGGGGCGACTCTACGAAACTTCTGTCCTTACGTACCGTACGAAACCGCAAACCTGGGCAGTAATTTGCAAACTATCAATGGGAAGTTAGTTGAAGTGTAAATGCTTCTCTGCTGTAATACTGCTGTCACAACGTCTATGAAATACTTCCACGATACAATACTGCTGCTCACAACGTCTATGAAATACTTCTATGCTACAATACTGCAGTCACAACGTCTATGAAATACTTCTATGATACAATACTGCTGTCACAACGTCTATGAAATACTTCTATGATACAAAACTGCTGTCACAACGTCTATGAAATACTTCTATGCTGCAATACTGCTGCTCACAAAGCTCATCTGTGCCTCGAGCAGATTCTAGATAGGCAATAAAGTGACATTCCCTGTTCCTTCCAGCAGCGTTCGGCTCGCGCTGTGATGCCCATTGCCGCCGGATTGCGCCGTTGCCATAATAAAAGATCAGCTTCGATCCTTGCTTAATTCAGTAAATGGAATCTGATCTTGTTCAAACTCCGGTCAGATGAAGGCTTTATGTTGTCTATTGTTTGGGGATAAGAACCAGGGGCCGTATTATCAAAACTTCGTAAGTACGCAAAATCGACTTACGAGTGGCGTTGCTATGACAACGTAATACAAGCGGTGGTATTATAAAAACATTTGCGCGGGAAAAAAATTTAGGCTTTTAGCTAAGACTTGCGTACGAAAGTTTTGATAATGCCAAAATTAGGGTGTATTTACGTACCACAGAACTTTTTTGTCATAAGTACAAAAAGTTACGAAGCTTTGATAATCCGGCCCCAGGACTCGGCGATTTTTCCTTGAGCTTGAAGACTATGTTGATTAATTAGTGTGCAAGTAGGTGTTTATATTGAAAAGAAGATTAGGTTTTTCCGTAAACTGATATTTATGTAGCTAATTAGATAGACTTTTCAAAATTAAATTTTATTTAATAATGTTCTTGGATTATTTGTTTATTTAAGAATTTTTTACAGCATCTAGATGTACTCTTGATTCTTGTAGCTGAATGTTAATAATCCAATTTGTGTCAGGGTCACATTAGGTGACCAATTTAAATAGAGTTATTTCAAGTATTGAAAATTGTTACCCTAGTTGGCCCTTCTTTCCATTTTTATACCCTTAAATCAATCGTCGGTAATGCTATTCTTATCTAAAAGCTTGTTTATTATAGTTACCCTCAGTAGAGAAAAGGTTTATTTACAATTAACATTTACAAGTAATTACATTTAAAACATATAAATTTTACACTTAAAACATATAAATTTTACACTTAAAACATATAAATTTTACACTTAAAACATTTACAAATGATTCGCCACACGTGCATGTGTGGCAATATCTTGTGTCGTCGTACGTCCTCACAATTTTTCATAACTCAGCAATCCATCTAGTCTGCTACCGACTTATTCTAATCCCCACTTGATCATTATTATCAGAAGATTACGTCCGTCTTAGCAGACATGTAGCGACTTACTAATCCCAAGGAGCGCTCTAGCTCGGTAATGATTGAGAACTATGAGGTTGTATCCTGAATTTCTCGGGCCGACCAATTAGCACTGCAGCTTGAGGGACATTAGCGTTAGCAAGACTGGGCTCCTGATCTCTTCAGAGCCTGAATGTGTATCTCCGCTCACACTTCGCGCTCAGGGGCCATACTTTCAAAACTGGCTAAGTGAACGTAAGTACTTACGCTCTATTTTCTTGTCTATGATTGGTGGATTTTGCTTGAAAGGCCGTCAATGATTGGCTGATGAACTTATGATCTCTTACCTTTTTTGAGAATATGGGCCCTGTTCTGTACTATTTTCGTGATCATAAGTTCTTTTAAATAGCACTCGCTGCATTCTATGGGTGGTGCAACTTCAATGTTTTATCGTTTGGAGTTGTCAGTTTCTTAACATAATATCATACATAGCGTAGCTCCTATAATCGTATTATTAAATAATTGTATCATTTTTATTTTATTAAAATTTACTTTTTTCGCGGCTCTTTTCTCATTTCGACCTGGGCAGTAAAATCAATTATTGAACAATTGTGAATGGATGCACACCAGAACCTGCTGCCTTTTGGTTAAGGAATAAAATTTATATTCCGTGATTTAGGTACTTTCCCGCTATCACGTTTCGTTACAGCCATGAACTACATGGCAATAGCGGAATATTCTAACACATGCAATGGCAGGAGGCATTCCTGCCCAAACCCGCGTTCCGATATACCGCTGTAGCCCATCGTATTCATCCATGCAAATTCCATCCTCGCTCGGGATTGATTTGCAGGGGCATGCAATTTAGGGGCGGTTGGGCCCTCTTCCTTATCGTGATTTCTCGGCCAGCTCCTTTCTTGAAGGATAAATTACATTTTTAGCGCGTTTGCTCGCACTTTTTAGCCCGCTCCATGAGAATGACTTTGCCTCAAGCCTTTGACGAAAATTTCCTTGGGGAGTTTCAAAGCAGCGCTGAGACAAAGATATGATACGCTTTGCTCCCAGGTGCCTTGCGACGTCGTAGATTTCCTTTGCAAAAGATGTATTTTTTGCATAATTTAATTTACGCCTCGCATTGTGGTACCCGTGAGTACCGGTAGTCTGTTACCCTACATGCTATGTAGTTGCCGTGAAGAAGATGATCTTACGGCTCTGTTTTTAACGAGAATTTTTAGGCTATTCCGTCATGGCATTTATAATATTACAGCCAAACTCCGAAATCTAGACTCTGAATTTTGAATCATGCAAACAAAATCATCATGTAATATCATTAATTATCACGACGGTAACATTTATTTCCTAGTATTTTTGGCAAGGGAAGTCGTTTTATCTTCAATCAATTTGCTCTGAGTATAATAAAATATATGAATAAATTGATGTATATGAAGTTGAACTCGGCTAGTTTTTATGCATAAATCGCAATTTTCCTCATTGACACTTGGTTCAGAACGATTGATTGTTCTATATGCATGGTTAACATTTTTAATTGCGCATAACGTGCGTGATTTTCTATTTTATAGTGTTTCATTTACAGTGAAATACTATAATCCCTTCTGACAATGCTGCTTTTCAATGTATTTTAGTCATTAATATTGACTTATAAAATCTTTAATTTGGCGCTTATAAATCGAGATCCCGATACGCCCCTGATATTTGAAAGAGTTCGGCAAGGCCACTTTGTGGTGGTGCTGCCTTCAAGGTTGGGCTGTCAGGCGACTGCCACAACTTGCTCGACTTGACCACATATAAGTTTAAAAACTTTCACATTTTTCTGATCCTTTGAGGCAAAAGAAGAAATGCGTCCGACCCACGTGTTGTTTTGAAGAAAGAACCGAGGCCACGTCTTCGTCCTGGATTTTAAGGCTCTCAACTTTATGTGAATTGGACTACTTTAGTCGCTAGAAGTGGAAAATGATTCTGAGTTGAACTTACTTTCAACTTGATAATTATAAATATTATGAACAAAGCTTGCTCATGCTGATTATTCAAAATTTTATGCTCATTTTGACCCAGAATTTTTTTTTTGTTTGGTAGCAAATTTTTATTTGGCATTTTGGTATTTATTTATTGTGAATGGCATCTTGTCATTATAGTGTTTTTACAAGTAATTATTTACTCTCAATAACACCCTTGTCTATATTCCCTCTAAATTGAATTGACTATTAACTATGGATGAGGCTAAACATTGAAAAGTTTATAATTAGCATTTTTAATTTAAAATAATCGTAATTTTCCAAAATCGCGTCGTTTCATTAGTTTTAAATCTGATTATGTTTTGTGATGATGAATTTAATGGATTTTAATTTATTTATTCATTGATGCATTTTCTTGTTTGCTTGTTAAGAGTGGCAATTGAGATGACAGGCTCCATGAAAATGGAATTAGCAGTAACTGAAAAAAAAAATAAAATTAAGATGATTACAACTAACTCAAAATGGTGAAAATTTTGCTATTATATCAAATACTTGAAGCACAGCTCAGAGTAATAAACTTGTACTTGCTGAGCTCAGTGATCGAGCTGCAGCTATTGAACGAAGGATGTTTCTGAAACTCTCTTAAAACTATATCAAATTTAATTGTATGACTTATCCTTCAAATAAAGTATCATAATAATTAATAATAATAATTCTTAAGATCTTTTTTACTAAGGATATTATTAAAATTGACTTACCTTTTCAGCTGTTTACATCCATATTCAGATTCCTGCTTCTTCATTAGCCTGCTAACTGATGTCTTATTGGTGCCTATTGAAAAATTTGCTAGTATTTCTGATTTGGCTGCTTGTAACCTAATTTCATTAGCAGTGCAGCCCATAAATCTACCGATCTGAAATAAAATAAAATGGTTATTACAATGATGCCTTATGCTACATGGCTACTACTACATTTAAACCTCAATAAAAAAGTCATGTCATTAAAATATCAAATTATTGAGCCAAATTTCAGTGGCAGTCAATGATTTTACTAACTAAATTCTGCAGCTTCAACTGGCTGCAGTCGAATTTGCCATCTCATTTCCCGCCTGGGCTGGGCATTGTCATTAAATTAAAAAAGCGCTCATGTGCAGTTCATGATGCTGTCGTTAATTTGGGTTGATGAACTGGCGAAACTTCATGATGATGACGTTTCTTTTCGTTAGTAAACTGATTTTGTCTTATACGGTATTAAGATTTTATAAATTAGTGGCAGTTGGTTCAAACATTCTTGTTCTTAAACTGTACTCGATGCATTCTTGTTCTTCATTCTTGAACATTCTTCCTCTTCAACTGTACTCGATTTTGATGCGCTTCGAAGTCTCCCTTCTGTGTTCATTAATTAATAATTAACGAAATTCAAATGTACCATTTATGTCCTTAAATTAAATATTTATTCTCGGCGGAGGCCGTTCGTCCATTAAATACTAAAAGGCAGCTCGGAGTACACCTCACTCGAACTGGAGACGCCGCGAGACAGTGTTCGTGTGTGAATCAACTTGTAGTACCATCTGTTGACTTTGCCCTTTGAACTGTTCGAAGAAAAATTTAGTTGTGTATAAGGTCACATTGGTCCTGCATACAGGACACCTCCGGTCGCTGTTGAGTTGTGACTCTAATTTCTTGAAGAAAATCATCTCGGCGCACGATTGGCAAATCAGATGCTGACATCCGTCCAAGATACAAAAATCTTCGTCCAAGCGTTTGTCATAACAGACTGGACAGCATTCCTCCGAGTTCTTCAATAACAATTCACTGACATTTGACGTGTTATTAAGCTTCGTCCACAGCAGTGTGGAATTCTAGAGGGATATTAAATTAACCAGTACACATAGCATATTGGAAAGCAGGACCTGAAAGGTTGGAAAGTCCAGGAACTTTCCACTTCCAGTCCATTTTATTATATACATTATACATATCCTATCACTTTTCAACTGTGATTGGTTTATGGGATTGTGATTTTAGCCCCTTCCAGCTTTCCAGCTGTGATTGGTTAATGGAGTTGTAATGTTATATGCTTTCTAGCTGTGATTGGCTGCTGGGGATGCTTTCAAGCTGTGATTGGTTGATGGGGATGCTTTCCAGCTGTGATTGGTTGTGCCCATAAGCCCTGCCCCCAAATATGGTATATGTACTACAGTACTGGTTAACTAAATACTTAACTTAAACTTGATCATTACAAACAAAAAGCCTGGAAAAATTTTAAAAAATCCATTAAATAAAAGAAAAATAGAGAATATCTATCAAACAAGAGACATTCAAACAATTTTATAACAAATCTGAGGTACTATACAACTGAATTAGTTTGTCCACTTTTGATCCTCCTTTTCATTTATAGTCAGTCACCTGGCAGAGCACTGTATCTAAGGAAAGCATTCCACCTTGGGTGGAAAGCTTTTTTATAAGTGAACCTCCATTTCTAGAATTCCACCCTGGTCCACAGTGCGTGACCAATGTGGTCATCAAAAGGAAGTTTAACTGGGAGCTCACCATTTCGTACACGCTGCAATAACAAGCCGCGGTTAGATTTGATCCATTCAGATGTTTGGCGATCACCACTCGGATACAAGTCAATGTGCTGAGTGTAAATCCGAGCATGAAGCAAAAGTGACAGATTTATCGCCTGCATCCACACAATGTCGATCACCTTCCACTCATCCACACTGTGCACTCGAGGCTTCAAATAATGAGGAAAAATGAAAATTGGAGAGAACCCAGCCAACAGTAACTTGATGCACTCGTTAACCTCAGAGCTATCGATAGCAGCATAAAAGTTGTGCTGCTCGGATCTCCTTATAGCGTCAATCAGATCCTTCATGGCATTGAGGAAATTCAAAACATCATCTTTTGTTGAATTATCAACAATTATTTTCAAAGCGGCGGTATTCCTCAGTCCTGGTTGTAACTTGTGAGCTTTTCGAACTACACTATTAATAGCTTCTACTACTAGCTTCCCAGGGAAAGCAAGCATATTCTTATGGATAATTTCCATTGCTGCAGTCATCCTTCCTACTGTCGAAGGAACAGGCATCTGGAATCCTCCGACTGTGAACGTCGGCTCTACGACAGTGGGAAGAACCTGAGAAGCCATGTCGTCGGAACAACTATTATATCTAAAATAAGTAATGCAACAGTGAAATAACAACAATACACGGCAAAGGAACAGTACTTGAAAATTTGTGCGATATAAATAATAATGAGACTTCCTTCAGTTCCGATTTCACTGTCTCGTATTTTCTACTTTGTTCTTATCTTCCTCCAGGTGGTTTATGACTTACAGCAACAATCACTGCACAACCTTTTCAACAAGTTCTAAAAACCTTCCGAACACAAAATTTACACCGTCACTGATAAATTGCGCTTAAGAATACGAAAAATACACCAAAGTTCTTTTAAAACGTATCACAAAAGTCACTTGATATCAAAGCTACGAAGCGACACAGCCTCACCTTCTGAGTTCTACACACAGAATGTCCAGAGAAGGACTAACAAATAGAAATGAGATGGGCAGGATAGCGATCCCCCGCCCTCTTTCTTTGTTCACAGCTCGGCCGCACAAAGCAAAAAATTATCTTCGGTAATAAAGACAACTAGCGTGACGAATTAACCAATCAGGCGTTGGAAACTTCACATTCCAAAGCTTGCTTTGTTCCTCGTGTCAAGTTCCCTGTAGCATATTGTTAATAAATACTTTGAATGTTTTTTTAAATAGTAAATTTTCTAGGAAGGTGAAAGTGCTATATTAAAATTTTCATTATATCTATTATTCTATTATAAAAGAGAATTCAAGTTTCAATGTCGTCTTATATTTTCCATTTGTCCTGATGATGATAATTCAACAGATACTTGAAATACTAATTTCAATGTGCTTCTTATAATAATCTCAAGTATCATGGCGCAAATTCGAGCATCACGCGATTTCGTTAAATTTAATTGATGCAGTAAGTTTTCCTTACAGTTCGTTTTGTGATCATCTAAATATACTTCATTAACAAACGTTACCAGCCAAATACATAATGCATGCCATTTTTAGCGCATTTTCTCATTTATGGAAAAAGGCGTTATTGTGCTCCTCATGTCCGTCCATCTGTCTGTCTGTCCGTCCGTCTGTCCGTGACCACGTTTTCGTCGACGAGAAATTGCGCTCTCAGTCACTCACTACAGTGAGTACTGAGTTATATTTTTTGAGTTACCTGAATCACACTAATTAAGATGACACAACATTTCAAGCTTATAGAAACTTGTAATGCAATTATTAATGCGTTTGCGTGAAGCTGAGACCGCCAACAGGATTGTTTGCCCGAATCCTCGGTCCCAGAAACTCTGTGATGAATCAAAGAGCCTCGGGCTCGCCGCGCGCATCCACGATGCACCTTCATATTTCTCAAAAATTCCTCTAACTAGTGTACCCTGCACAACAAAACATCTCTGTATAGAATAGTTCTCTTCCTTTTGCCGTTCTGAGGCTCAATTTTGATAATGGTTTCAGCATTGAACCTCTTTTCCATAGTCTCAGAAAAATATTTTGTCGGATATATGAATTGCACTCTCTTCGCAAAGAAAATTTTTACCAACGTTTCTTCTATTTTTGTAGAAGTAGAGTAATTCCTGCAAAATCATAGATAAATCTAGTTATCTTCTATTGCCTTTAGGTGAAGCTTGAAGTAGGTTTTCTCGCTCAACTATTTACTGAACAACCAACTTTAGCTGAAAATTTCGTATCAAGATAGCGTTCTCTGTATTTTTTTTATTTTAGCAAGACACAATAACCGTGACACAATTAGTAATGATGCATAGTTACTTGTTGATGTGTGCTTCGATTAATGCGATGCAAATTGACTCCTTGCATAATGTAAAATAAAAAGCAAGTTGACAAGAACATCTGTCCCTAAGCATTGAAACTTTCTCGTTTATTTTTCCATGAACCTGTCGGGTAGGCGATGAGCTCGACACAAGTTTTGCTTTAAATGGGAATGGAAGAAAGAAGCCGAAGAGCTCCTATTTCTCTTTGATTTCGACGGCTCCCGGTGTTTCCAATCGTGCGGCATTGTGTGGGCCGGCTCGGAAGCAGTCGTCCTGTGTTTGCTTACAATCCGACGAGTGTTTGCTCCCGGGCACAAGTTACCGCGGACGCGTCTTGGGTCGCGGCTGCCAGCGAGGCGTCGTCTTCACTGCTCATGGTCCTCTAATAGACCGGAAATGGCCCTCTGCCACCCAGTGAAAATTTACAGACGCGTCAGCTTCTGATTAGAAGTACCAGAAGCTGGGGCGACTCTAAACTTTGATAGGCCAGCGAGGCGTCGTCTTCACTGCTCATGGTCCCCTAATAGACCGGTAGTGGCCTTCACGTTCTCATCGTCGCAATTCAGTACAAAATCAATACAAATATTGGGATAGTTTTGCAATTATACTTGTGTTCCTTTAGTGGGTAATTCTTAATAAGTGGGTTGTCTGGCGCTACGTGCCAGACAACCACGACTTCCGTCAGTTCCTGTATTGCTACAGCCACAAACACCGCCAGCGCCTCTCATCGTCGCAACACAATTAAAATATTGGGATAGTATTGCAATTATACTTGTGTTCCTTTTGTGGATGATTCTTAAAGCATTCATGCTGTTGTGAGTCGGTTTGTAATATTTGAACTATGCATAAATTTTTAGTAGCGGGTTAAAGCTTTTGGGGTAGTCTTTATTTGTCGCATTTTCTGTGGAATCTTTGCTGCACCAGCGAGGTCATTTGTCCCTTATGTTACCATAACTGAAAGTTTAAAGAAAAAATACGTAATCAAGGTTATGTCAGATATAGCTAATTAAAATGTTACTGAGTAATTTTTTATTGATTTCTGCCACAATGAAAAATTGAGAATCTGTATGAAAGGAAACATTTCGATGACATTGTCATGTTCTCATTGCATTTTTGAAAGCTGCTGTGATGGTCTCCAATTTGCCTGAGAAGCTTATGGTCAGAGATGATTGAAAACACTAATCAACCGAATCAATGACTGCTCGATAATTAGGTATTTACGAGCAAAGAGCTGATGCTTATTAGATATTGAATGCATGACTGATTTCATCAAATCTAAATACCATCTGCTATATTCATGTCCATCCCGTGTACGTCATTGAAACTCAAACTGTTACGTATTAACTCCACCTTTTTATCCTTTATATAACCTTTTACAGAAGTTATTTATAGTTAGATGCATGTGTCACTAGGATTAGTCCTGCCAATAAACTCTTCTCTTTGACCTGCAACTATTTCGGCTTGTCAAAGCGGCGCTGCTAAAATGAAAGTCAGCCAATTATGTTGATTATAAAAAAATGCGGCATTTGCATTGCCGCTGTGTCGTGCAATTTGTTTGCTTTATGAGCTTACGGCCACTGGAGTCATGCTGAGCATTAAACAGCGTAATAAGCTTTCCCTTCTCCATGTAACTCCATTTCATTCAATATTCAAACAAATTGTTAGTTTCTTGCGTTATTTTCGTATATTTATAAGACGCTACTATATTTATAAGCTGTTATCGTGCAGTCGCGTAGAACAAAATTTTTAATTTTCACAAAAAAAAAACGGTTGGAACAATTCGCTATTTGTAATACGTTCATACTATGCAGGATAATATTCAACCTCAGATATTCGTTGCCACTCGAAAAGAAACGGAGTGTGCTATTTTCGGTCTTGTATTTTTTATGCTTTCTGTCGGCTCTTAATTGTCGGAAATTTTTTTTTTAATATTAAATTTTCTGATGCATCGCTCAGCTGATCCTATATAATAGAATTTTTAAATTTAATTATTATGTTCTCACAGGCAGCATAAATTAACACTTCGTAGAAAACACTGCAAGAATGTCACATGCAATGACGAAATTCAAAAGATACTCGGCATGGTGGGTTTTATCTCACGCCACAGAATTATTGCTTTCCACGAGAAAATCAAATTTTTCCACGAAAAAATAGTGCTTTCCAATTTTTCCACGAGAAAATAGTGCGTATGTTGATTTTTCGCTTAAACCCTTGACAATTGAAAATGTTTAAATCTTGCGTCTTACGTTAACACCTTTCGTTTAAAACGAAATGTTTGAACCTTTCGTTTAAACATTTGATGGATTATTTTTATTTGAGTGAAGCTGCATTTATTTGCTTTTTCCGCTACTTTTAAATTGTAGCATATTACTGATAGAGTTTCAGAATTGTTTAAAAAAATATCTACATAAATTTGAACATTAGTTGACTTATAACGTGCAAGGTACGTGACAAAAGGCCTCTCACGAGAGCGCAGTTATTTCCGTCATACCTTGCATTGCCGCGGCTCATGAGGACTCGGATCACGTCGACCATTTGAAGTTGTGCTCAATATTTTGCTGGCCACGAAAACGCTACTAATTCCTGCCGGACCACTGCATGAGTTGAATACTACACTAATGGTCCTTTAAGTTGACGTTTTGTGACCATACTGTTATAGAAAATCTGACTTCTTGAAAAGTGGACAGCCATGATAAATTTAACGATAAAAAGTTCGATCGTAAAATGTCACATATGAGATGCTTATTTGTTATCACGAGTAGCTAGGGATCTCCTCTTAAAATTACCATACCGAAATGGAAAATCTGACTTCTTGAAAAGTGGACAGCCAAGTTAAATTTCCTTGATTATTCGACGATAAAAAGTTCGATCGTAAAATGTCACACAAGAGATGCTTATTTGTTATTACAAGTAGGGATTTCCTTCTAAAACTAATTGGCCTCCCGTAACTGTGTCCTGTTTTTCTCTGCCTTGTTAATGTTGATGCATTGATGTGCAGCTTGCAATTAAGGCTGCACTTTTGGATAGAATTTGATTCTTTTCTTTCTCATTAGAAGACGCCCTGCTTCGATGATATTTGAGCTACTGCGGGACATTTGTGTTATTTACCTCATGTTTAAATTTATGCTGGGAAAGAGACATAAATAAACTTGATGCTCTTCTCTCATAAAGTGTAATCTTTAACTCATGAGGGTAATTTGACACCAAGAGATCTTAAGGAAGTCATTGGCATGGCGATGTGTTGTAACTCGGTCGAGGTTGAGCATTGATTGTCAACAGACTTTATGAACTCTAACTGCTCGGGTATTGATGTGGTTTCCTGCAGTGCTGAACATTCTACATTAATACAAAATTTTGATATCACATTCAAATTTAATTTTAGTTTAATCTGAAGATAAAAAGTTCAGAGTAAACTTAAAGTAAGTTGATAATAATCCCAAATATTGTATTGTAGAGTATATAGCTGCCATTTTAATAACTCATATTTTCAGAGCCGCTCTCTCAATGCGGGTCTCTCTCAGCTGAGTGTGTGACTAGGATAAAAGGTAACTGTGAATTATTATTCATCTCGTCCATTCCTATGATGTCCACCGTAATTCATTGTCCATTTCGTAAATAGCCTTAATCCGCTTGGACGTCCCCTAGATGCACGGGGATGCGCGATCGCGTATGTGTCATTTAGAAGAAAATTCTATGCGTCACTATCTATCATATTCGTGTTAAGAAATAGAAGCTCCGTTCTTATGTTTATTGTTAAACGATGTTTATGCTTTGTGGTTATTTTTTAATTAATCACGTTGAAGCCTTCTCGCCCACAATTTTTTGCGCATTTTCTCATTTATGGAAAAAATGCACTATTGTGCTCGCCATGTCCGTCTGTCTGTCTGTCCGTCCGTCTGTCCGTGACCTCAAGTTTTCGTCGACGAGAAAATGCGCTCTCTGTCACTCAATGCTGTGAGTACTGAGTTATATTTTTTGATTATCCGCTCAGATACCAATTACTGGAGGTTCTATCTTCGTTTATAATCGACTTTGATATCCAGGTGATCACAGCCATCTACTTTATTCTTTATTCACATAGGAGTACACAACACGTAACAAATGAATAAAAGGATCAGAGAAGTGATAAAAATATTTACTAGTGATTTCCCAGGCAATACAAGCCAAATAATTAACAGCTTCACGGGCGAAACTTGCTGAAACTATAATATTTTATTCTGGGCCGATTGCTGTTTTTTTAGCCCTCGAGTCTTTTTATAACCAAATTATAATGAATTTATTTAAACACGTCTGCATTCAAGTCGAAAAACACTAACGTCGCTAAGCCCGTCAGCCTGAATTTTCATTGCGGTGACTTTATCAGAATGAAGATTAATTGGATTAATTTAATTTTCTTTTAATCAGGTAAAATTTCGGGGCGTAAGCCAAGACGTGAACATCGGTGTGGTCGAGCAAAATACACCTGCGCTACGTGAAGGTTTAGGCGCCGTAAAATAGCCGCGACTGATGAGACAGATGCCGATGCTTGCTCATACATAAGTTAGCCTAGACGACGATAAATTGGTCCCTGTCTTTTTTGGGACGAAAATTGCGCCGCACTGGATGTACCCTGCCAGGCATTTGGCCGGACTTTTCTATTCGTACGGAGCGCGCAGGCCCAAGCTGCCGATGTATACACGAGACTATTTCGAGGCCAGAGCAATCTTTCCTCTACAGCTCATTCGCTCTTGTTAATTTGTATTCAATCTTTATGATGCCCATGGTTACTGAAAGCACCTTCAGAAATAATATTTTATGCTAGAGTTCAATTAGATACCTTCTGGAAATGTTTAGAAATTGTATGACGATGAAAGCGTACGTTTTACTCGTATATTCCGTGTTACAATTCCGCAATTGCCGCTGAATATACGACTGCATTTTGAGTGGATAACGTGTGATGTGAAAATCGTTCTAAAATTTGTTAATACTAAATCTAGTCAACGAAGAGTTGAAACTATAGCAAACGAATTTTGTTGACGAAATGTCATTAAAATATAGGATTCTATTTACTTTCATCTATTGATGGATTGTTCGTAGACAATTTCATTTAACTTCTACTTTTGATAGAAATTTCAAGATTATTCCTAATTTAGTTACGTTTTAGTCTTTGAAATTCAATGTTTCGATTTTTAGGTTTGAATTTTTTTCTTGTTCGGTTTTTTTTTCTGTACGACGAATAAAAGCTAATTTTGTCCGTAGAATATTCCCAGCTAACAAAGGTGCCATGCGAACAGCCGATCTTTGCACGATGTAAATGACCTCCTCTCTGCTCATAACAGATGCGGAAAATTAACTTTGTACGTAGCTATTTTAGGAAAACTTCGTGGAGGTTTCGCCTTGCAACTTCCCCTAAATTCAAGAACGCCCGAAAGTCTTGCACAATCTGGCTAACAACTCGCAACAATTCTAATACTTTAGCCTCGTGAACACGAGCCTTCCTTGCAGTTGGAACTCTAATATCATGTTACTTATGTCTTCTTTTGTTGAATAATTAATTGTTACATTTCTAATATGTACGTTCAAAGAATGCTTTTTTACACTCATATAAAAATATCAGATTACTTTGCAATCATATACTGTTCTATTGCTAACCCATAATTACCCAGATTACCTTGATGACCACGTTGAATTCACTATTATTTGCATGAAGGCTCGTATACACTGCATTAAAAATTCTTTCAGGATGGTTTAAAGCGACGTTGCTCGATCTACACCTGTGACTCACATCGTGGGAGCTCCAACTCACAGTGCATGTGTTTATTGTTGCGTTTCCCGTGCTACGGGGCTGGGTTCTGTGATGATATGAATGTACGTATCGTGGGTGTTCAGTGGGATGTTTCACAATACTTGTCTGCGTAAATCTTTATTACTTTTATGTGCGTGGTTACTGTTTCTTTCACCCATCTAGAGAGTTGTGTTCTTTCTGCGAGGCTGGTGTGTTCTGCTAACAATGTGGGTGTTTGTGTTCGTGCTGTTTGTGTTGCAAGGCTGGTGTGTTTTTGTTTGTGTTCGTGCTGTTTGTGTTGCAAGGCTGGTGTGTTGGGTGTTTGTGTTCGTGCTGTTTGTGTTGCAAGGCTGGTGTGTTGTGTGTTTGTGTTCGTGCTGTTTGTGTTGCAAGGCTGGTGTGTTGTGTGTGCGTGCTAAGCTCTGCGAACAATGTGAGTGGTTGTGTTCATGTTGTTCGTGTTGCATGGCTAGTGTGATGTGAGAGCATGTTTAGTTCTGCGAACCACTTGGTTGTGTTCATGCTGTATGTGTTGCAAGGCTAGTGTGTTGGATGTACGTGTTTAGTTCTGCTAACCACTTGGTTGTGTTCGTGTTGTTTGTGTTGCAAGGCTGTTGTGCTGTGTGTGCGTGTTAAGCTCTGCGAACAATGTGGGTGGTTGTGTCTACGTTGTTTGTGTTGCAGATGTGCTGTGTGTGCGGGTGCAGCTCTCATACACGAAGCTTGTGAGGTTCTCTGTGTCGTCACATCCTGAGCTCCGCTTGAGGCGCTGCGAGGCGGGTAGCTGCACCGCGTTGGCTTTGCCATGCAGTGCCACGCTGAGGCTGGCTGGTCGAGTGTGACACTGGCTAACTCTTGCGGGAACTTGACATATCACTCATAGTTAAATGCTTCGGTTAATTCTTGTGAAACTTAACATTACATCACTCATAGTTGAATGCTTCGGTTAACTCTTGCGGGAACTTAACATTACATCACTCATAGTTTTATGTTTCAGTTTATGAAGAGACGTCTTGATAGCGTTCAATCTTAGACCGTTCCGGTATTTGTTTCAATCACCCGTAGTATGAAGAGACGTCTTGATAGCGTCCAATCTTTTTACGTTTAATCAGCTATATTTATTTCGATCATCCGTACATGGGCCATATTTATTTGTGCCGTGATTTGTTTGCAACCATCAAATCTAAGTATCAAAATTTCATGTTGTGATGTGCACTATGTTGGATCGTGTTGATGCATTTGATTGCGGCAAATTTGAATTTTTCTCTAAATTTGTCACTTTGAATGATTTGACGGAGGTTTCAATTATATCTTTGTTTCTTGCATCCCATAAGAATAGGTTAATGCGTGTGTTCACCGGAGATGTTCGTTCTGTAATTGTTCCGTTTACTGGACCAACTTCTGATAATTTATAGTTGTGCAAAGATTGACCTCACAAAGAACAATAAATTGTAAATAATTTCAAGGGCTACTATATGCTCTTTAAGAGACGAGTGAACAAGCATTGAATAATTACAGATCTTATACTGTGTTTAAAGCGTCGGTAATATAGAAAATCAAATGTCACATACCCACATTTTAGTTAGTTATCTTGGATGATAGCGCTTGAGGGTCAAATTTTGCATAGTAAATGCAAAAACAGTGCAAAATCTGATCCTGTAATTTTCTAAATTGAATCTTTTCCTGCGTCGTTCAATCAGTAACATCTTGATATTATTCAATAATCTTCAATTGTTGTGACGCCTGTGTTTTTCGTGGACCCTTCAACTTTTTTCAGTGCAAATATATTTTTTATTTTCACCGTAAATTTTCGAATTAGCTGTTATTTCCATTTCGTCAATTGTCGTACATAACTGATTGAGTAAGAATCTCAGTCTGTTCTCGAACGCTCGATCTGCATATCTGACTTCAATTTTAGCTCAGCCTCCAAACATGCGTTCTTGGTCACAAGTTCAAACATCGCTTGCGCTTCGTTGGCCTTCTAAACAATACTTGATCTGGTTATCTATCGAAAACGTTTAGGTATTCAGACTGTGCCTAGAGAAGTTATTCAATGTGAATGTGGTCTTTGTGACGTACGGCTTCTGTTTTGCTCATATTATTTGGCATATTCATGTGGAGAGCCGAGAACAAGTAATAGCTGCACTTCCGATAAAAGCTTATAAAATGTGCAGCCTTCTCGTAGCTTTCTGCCTTCAGCATTACTTGTAAAAATTCGGATTTTCAAGCAAGGTTCAAAACGTGAACTTTTATTTATGCATAGGCCTCCTGTAGTGACGCCACATGAAGCCCATATAGAAACTGAAGCTCATCATACTACGTGCTCTAAAAAAGCGAATCGGCCATGTCTACTCGCGTCATAAGGCCTCCGTTCTACGCCATCCACGCTGCAACGTCGACACTTATTATTCCTTGCTTTAAACAAAGCCTGGTCGCTTCGCCTCTGTTTACATTACCTTGCGCCTCGGAAAGGCTCTATTTTTTGCAGCCTTTTTTGAAAGAAAACGATGGGTGTTCGTGGAGCGGCTTCAGATCGGCACGCACCGCCGCTGATAATTTGTTTATTTTCCTCAGTTCTTTTGAACACAACGACTTGTCATCTTCCGGCACCGCCCGCTCGTCCACAAGAAGTGGAAACCCTTTCGAAAATACTTTTCATTTTTACGTCATTTTCTGTATCGCTTCCTATTATCGGGTCTTAAGATACTGCTTCGCTTAATGATACCATGCGTCTTAATTTAATAAATTAATTTTGCTGAAACTTTGTGAGAAGTGTTTAATCTTAAACTATTGGACTTAGAGCAATGCAACTAAGCAGCAATGCAACTAATGAAATCATACTAAATATTTTCACTTTGACGCAAACCACATTACTGTTAAAACTTTGTTTGAACTTTTTTTATCTACGAATTTTCATTCATTGTAGCAGAAATATTTGCATTTACTGACGTTACGACAAAACAAAATCGTCACTGATTTCATTTTTTAAAATCTACACAAAGAAACGTCATTTTTCAGAAGTTTTTTTTGAGTACATTTGTCTGTGAATCAGTAACTAGCACTCATACTAATCTCCACGAACGTGTATTTTTTTATATTAACCCATGAAGCAATTTAAGGCCTTCCTTCCTTACCTTCTCTCAATTGAGTAACGATTTCTTTGGTTTTTTCCTACGGGTGGTCTTGCGAGTGACAAGCAGCAAACAGCTCTCGTCAGACCGAGACCAGCTGCTCCTGACGAGCCTGCTGGTGCTGCGCCTTTCTTGCTTCATGTGTAGAGTTGGCCTCTGTTGGCATTCATCAAGGGGCCAGCACATGATGTTAAGTTGCTGAAAAATCAGGCTCAGTTGGCACAGTGTCGTATGGAGGACGTTTTAGTTGCATATTTCCATTATTAATTTTTTGCTCAATGCCTTGATTTCTCATTTGTTGCACTAGTTCTTGGTTTTGCAATTTGCTGGTTATACTGATTTTGTTCTGGCTATGTCTCTTGTTCTTGACATTGAGTATACCCAAGGGATATCACAATAAAGAAACATTCCGCTTCACACGCGGCGAAATAAATCGAATGCAAATTAGTTCCCTTATTAACATTTTGCCGAATCTGCTTTAAAAAATCGGGTTTTGATCGCAAGTTGAGGCACCGTAACGCCCCAGCGACTCTCATTAAAGGCAACAACTTTGTTGCCATTGAGCCCTCTATTTTTTCTTGACTTAGGCTCGTTTTTGAAGTTGGACGAGGTTCTTTATTAATGCGCACCAGAAACTTTGGCTCTGAGTCTGAGAGTTTGAGCAAAATATGGCACTTTACGTTCAACTTGAAATTTTAGGAGCTTCTCGCAAGGCCTAGACTTTTAAGTCTTTGTTATTTACGTCAACGAATCGTCTTCGTCTTGATCAGATGTTTTGCTGGAAAGACTCTAAGGCCTCATTAGCCTCGGTATTTATCCTTCACAGCAGCTGCCGCACATGAACGCCTTCATCTTCTTTGCCTGAGAAAAGATCCCTTCAAGCAAGAAAGCCAAGAAATTTGTTCTTACCTCGTTACATGTGTCGATCACAATATAAACTTGCAATAACTACAGGTTTTCGATATTTGCTGAGTCTGTGTGTGATATTATTCATTCTTACTCGGGACATTCAAACTCGGAACTACTCGGGAATTTTGATTTTGTTCCCGAGTTTATGATTTTTTTATGACTGCAGTAACAATACTCTTTATACAAAGCTTGTTTTGAGATTATCACCGCTTCTAGGAGTAATTTCAGAAATTCAATTTTCCGATGAGTCGATGACATCCCAGCCTTGCGAATACTACTCCTACCAAGTTTCACACCGAGCGGCTTCCTGCGCATCCTCTCCATTTCATTTCAGTGACTGAATGAACAAAATTACGTTGATGGGGGCGCCATGCATCCAAAGGGGATTGTAAGACCGCTCGATGGACCAAATCTTTTCGGCACGTCACCTTAAGGCTGTTGAAGAAGAGGTTCGAAGTGTGTGAATTTTTGCAGGCTTCGGTTCCTTTACTCCCTTTGCTCCAATGATTTTGTATTGTTGCATAGAATAGAATAACAATGTTCTCTTCTATGCAGGTTGTTTACAGGAACTGCGATCTCTAAAGTGTTCATTTGTATTATCTAAAATAAATTGCATTCGTGTTTTGATCTGACGAATTCATCTGTTTCTGCTACAAAAATTTTGCAATCTGACTCTAAAATAAAATGTTGACCATAAAATGCAAACGTTATCTTTACAATTTCAATTCTATAATGATAATATAAAATATTGGTGTTACGTGAAGATCAGGTCAGGTCTGACCTGTCGTCGCTTCTGGACATCGCAGATTCCTTACAAGTTTCTGGGTGTCGAATCTGCAACTCACTACTCCAATCTTTATGTAATCAAACACCTGGCCATATCGTTAATTCCAACCAAAATATCCGCAACAAGCTGCGGATTTCGAATCTTCAGCTATGTGCTCCAATTTTAGCGATTTAAACTACACGGCAACCGCTAGTAAATTCGTTACATCAGTGAATTATCTCCCATGAATTAAGCACAACTCTGAAGTGTGTACGCCTCGAAGAGTTAAAAATCCCAAAATAGAGACAAGCGACAATCAAATGGACATTTACGATGCCCTCGACCGCGTAAGTGTGTGTACTGTGTAAAAAGCTTGGGATGCAAGTCCACCGTCGAACAGAGAGGGCTTTATCGAGAGCTCGGTGCACTGCTGCTTCTTCCTTGCGACTGTCAGTGCGCGACGTTTCTGCTCTCTTCCCTCCCGACTTTTATGAATTTTATTATTAACTACAAAAGCAATTTTGCTGACTAATAATTTTAGAAATAAAAATGTAATCTACTCTTTGAAGCTAGAGAAAACTTTTCCTAATGGCCTGACGAGGTTATGAAGTTTTACAACGCGTTCACTATGGTTTCGTTATCGACTATCAAATGATACAAGCGCGATCGATGTTCTCGTATTCTAATTTCATATTTATTTGACCGAGCTCTTGAATGGCGGATTCCCCTATCACTTTTTTAATGCATATAAATTATAAACTGCATTAAATTTAACTATTCATTGACGTTGGTCTTTCATTGCTTATTCAGCTGCGACAATCTCCGTTCCTAACACAAACTTTGTGCCTGTTATTTCCATTTTCATTCCGACTATATTTACGAATTCTTCATGAAAATGAATTTGTAGGATTTTTTAATGACATGTGTTCGTACTGGATATAAGTTTGTTTTAATATAGTTGTGTAATTTAAACTACATCAGTGATCGCAATCGTTTCAGAAATAGTTCTGTAGTTTCTGTTTGATCATTATTTTTTTTATTATCTGCTTTATTTTCTTTTATTTTTTTTTATCTTCTGCCATATCTTTATGTCATATTTGAATTTTTCCTCTTCCAGCGATGCAGTGAACGATTTATTTCAAGAGTTTTGGTAGACAATTCGATGTTTTCTGTTAGAATTCCTACTTAGCCTCTGGCAGAAGAAGTGTTTGTCTCAATCTATGTGAATACCAAACGACTTTATTCCTGTGAATATTGCATGAATTTTGAGTCCTTATGCTATACGATTTTTAAATGGAGATGCACTGCATTGAACGGTGTTGCGTGCCATCGTTTGCGGTCAAATCTAACGAAAACTATACTAAACGATTGAGTTGTTAAGATGTAATTGGTGCAAAAGAAAAAAATTCGGTGAGATAAAATTCTCATCAAATTGTTGGAAAAGATTTAATTCAATTGTGATCGCATCGTAAGTCTTTAAAATACCTACTCAAACATCGAATCATATAATTATTACCCGTTAATGAAAAGGAAGTGAAATTCTCTTATCTCGTAAAAATCCTAGAAAAATTGTTGGAATAATCAAAAATTTATATTTTTTAATGTCCTCCTTAGAAAAATTGAGTAGTGTTATTCTGTAATGTGGTGAAAATATGCTCACGTTTCATTTTAATCCTATTATATTAACTATACTTTACTTCAGAGGCAATCATGTCGCCTTTGGGATCTTTCGCGCTATTCGAGAAAATAAATATATCTGACTAATAATTTGTTTGAATCTGAGAAGGGAATTTAGCAAAAAGTCGTAAAAATTCGTATCGGCTGTAACAAAAACTAAGTTTTTGTATCTTATTTTGGTACACTTATGTGTGTATGAGAACATTAGTTTAACTCCATGAAAGAAGTGCTACTGAACAACGGCGTGGGCTACCAGCCTCCAGCGACTGCCCGTTTCCCTGCAGACACCTCCTCTTACTACACGCCCTGCTGCTGTTGCTGGCTCAGGAGAGGGTGAGTGATGTGAGCCAGGCTTATCTCTGTTGTTATTATGTACCATCGCTTGCTGTGATAGAGTAAAATCTATGGAAGTTCATTATGTGTGAAATTGATGATTGTTTCTGTTTCCAAAATATTTTTTTGCATTACCGTGCCTTCTTCTATTCTAAAAGTGTTCTTCCTATTTCTGTCATGATTTACTTATTTTCTTTTGGAGATATTACTTATATCTCCAAAGATACTATTATTACTTGGATACTTTTTTAATATTACCGATACTTTATGAATTATCGTTCGTTGGATTCCCCTTTTTTCCATTACGGTAATGTCTCGTGTTAAAATTTCGTTAATTGTACGTCTCAAAAACCCGCCGTCTCTGCGATGTCGACTTCAAGACGAGCCTCCCTGTTTGTGAAGCTCTTGATGCCATCGAAGCGAATGAATTATTACTCAAGTGTTATCGCACGTCTGACGAGTATGACGTGGGTTGACGTTGTAGTGATGCCCTGTTATACGTTAAACGCTTGTGTGGCCTTGTGTGGCGAAGCGCTTCAGCTTGTACACATGCTCTGAGTGCACGTCTCTGAACAGAACCTTTTTGACCTGCCATATATACTGTTCAGTGTAGCAGTAGGTGTAGGCTCAACACACTGTATAGCTGCATCCACACTGAACTTGATAAGTCACTTCTGACGCTCGGTTAGTTAGTTGATACTGACCTTTTTCTGAAACTTTTATATTTCATCCACCAAGTGTCAAAAACAAGGAATCATGGATATATGCAAAACTCAACACTGTTCGCCTACAGATCATGCGTAAGCAATCAAGTACAATGACATAGTCTTTCGCCTATGCAAGTGATTATCGTATATAGTTTTGAAATTATTCAGCCGTTCAACTCAACGTCTGGCGTTACCATGAGATAAAATAACCAATTAAGATGAAGAAGCAAAAAAATGTTTGAAGCTGGAAGCTCAAAAATTTTGACACTTATATATCTCAATTTAACATAATTGTAAAGTTGTAACTTGTTGCTTTCGATCAGATCTGAAAAACAGTATCTGCTTTAATTGTACAAATAAAGATTGAATCTTCCCTACATATTTATTCGTCACAGTATTCATACATGCGCATGAGTGAGCAGCGTGGTGTCATAGATCGCCACTCAATGCACGTTCTTCAAATGCTTCTTAATTAATGTGCATGCCTTGTTTACTGCTGAAATTATCTGTGAGAGACATTACAAGCGGAGCAAACACCGTCATGCGCGTGGTGTCTGTATGAGGCTCTTATTTGTCGCTGCAATGTCGTACAGTTTTACTCTCGTATTCTTATTTGTGCGCCTGCCCAATCTTTATTAGCCCCTTTCATATGTCGGAGAAATCATAGTTGTCTATTAGAAGACAAATTTCTTATCTTTTCGTATCAAATTATCTTAATTCTAATTAATCCTTATCTTAATTTTTAGTTTTTGCTCCAAAATTGATTGTAAATTATATTATTATTATATTATTGTTTAATGCATCATTCAATGTATTATTTAATTTAGTGCTACTTATTTGTAATGTATCATTTAAATGACAAAGAAAGAGGTCGTATAAATGCTGTCATGCACTTGGCTTCCTACTTTTCCTGTAACCGCAGCAATGTAGTGGAAAACCACTATTGAACTTTAATTGTTCACAATGTTTTACATTTTCGATTATCTTACCAGCCGTTTGCTGCAATTTAGCTTAGCATCAGAAGACTGCGCTCGACATTTCTTCCTTGCTCGCAAATTTCAATGATTGACTGTATATTGGCGGCTGCCAGCGATGCTATATTGCTTTCCTGCAATTTGTGGACTGCATCTATCGGCAATACACCAGCGCCGTGGAATTTTATAGCGGCAGACGAACGGCGGTAAAGTGACCACCGATCACCCGCCTCTGGGCCTATACTTTCAAAAAAAGTTAAGAGATCGTAAGTTCATCAGCCAATCATTGACGGCTTTTCAAGCAAAATCCACCAATCATAGACAAGTAAATAGAGCGTAAGTACTTACGTTCACTTAACGAATTTTGAAAGTATGGCCCCTGATTATCGAGTGGAGTTGGTGAGTAGCGGCTACCGTGCAGCTAACATTATGATGTATCTTTGCAATGAAGACGGAATGCAGTGTAAAATTTACATCTATTTGAATTGTTGTCCAGTCATGGTTTTTTTATTGTGGTTAAGATTATTGTAAATAATATTCTTTACTGGCCTGTTACGGGCAGTGATAGTTGACAATTTTAAGCTTGAACCAATTTAATGGTCCCTGTGGTTATTATAGAGGGTATTCTACATAGCTGTGCACTCTGAATTGTGTCAAATCCCAGGGCACCTTGGAAAGCTCAAAAAACATTCATTAACAGTTCAACACTTCTATTCTATTATTATTAAATTTTAAACGTAAACTTTCTTGGCCTTTGTGACGCCGAAATGTACAGAAGCTCAATTTAAGCTGTGATAGCATGGATGAGTCCTATAGGTTTTTGTCACGTCACTTATGAACTCCTCCTTTCTAAACTGGTACAACTTGCTAAGCCTTCCTTGATGACGCCACCTCAAGTCCCCGAATGAGGCTTGACTTGAGATTGTTTTAGTGGGAGTTTGAACGACTTTAGGCTTGATACTTGGCTCGCCTCGATTCCTTCGCGCTCATTAATAAGCTCACAGGAGCCGTAATGAAATGCAAACACGTGGCTTGAAGGCCTCAGCCTTGCTGGCTTTGTGTTTCCGCTACAGCTTCGTGGGATCACGCATGATTGAACTTAGTTGCCCTTCACGTCCCACTATACGAATACATGAGTTGAAAAATGCGCGACATCTCTGGTGGGTAAAAAAGTATTAAATCTGGAATGCCATCCGCTTTGTTTTGATTTGATGAGTTCCATTCATTGCTCAATTAAACATAGATAGTCGTTTTGTGAATCTCAAGTATGTAGTTGTATTCTTTTTTTTAATCAGATTTTTTGACTATGTGGACGTCGAGCATTAAACTTCGTAAATATATCATGTGCTATATTTTAAAAATTTATTGAGATACAGTACTAGGAAATGTGTGTTTTATGTGTAGCCGAAAAATGTGGATGTATTTCTTTTCTCAACTTGATTATGATGTGGCCACTCAACTTATTTCTGTGGCCATTCAACTCATTTAAGTCATTTATTAGCCTGCACTTTCATCGAACGCGCGCGTTATTGATTATGTTAATGACTTTTTCACGACTCTATTATCGAAAAATCGTTCATAATCATTTGAAATCATCGTTGTTAAGACATGCCGGCCTGCAGGCGGGTAAGAATTCTTCTTGTCTAGCTGATGGCAGGCGATGGTGGCGTTTTCATGGAGCTGGTGCTGCAAATTAATGCCCTGGTGCCGCTCTTACCCAGTTAAAATTTAGGGCAGGGAATAGAGCAGGCCGTCGCCGGCTGCAGAGCCGGCGTAGAGACGCGACAGAGCAGCGATAGAGCAGAAATGTCCGCTTTAGAGACGATATCGCCAGCCGCGTATCAGCGCTAATTAGCTTCTGAGTACCTGCCCAGGTGTGCACGGTATTTTCTTTGCTCTAACATTTACTGTTATTAACGCGTTTTCTGTATATCCATGTTAGAAAACTTTCTCATGATAAACTGATTGAGATCTCGCTTTAGCAAAGCGTGAATGACCTTCAACGTTTCTGTTAGAGTGTTATTACTGGAAGAGCATATAAAATTCTTACGTAATTCGAAGTATTAAAATACTGACGTGAAATAAATATCACAAATGGCACCGGAAATTGGCCCAAAATATCGTGCTATGCGAATGAACTAGAAGGAGGATGAAGTTCATTCTCTCGTCACTGTTTCCAACCCCTACCCCTCCTCCCTCTCTCAAAACCCCCCCATGCACGGCCTGCGTATCTGCTCTGTACAGCTCCCTGCCGGGCAATGCCAAGTACCAGCGCTAAAACAGCGCAGCGTTCCGTCCCTGCCCAGCTGCTAGAATTTTGTCTCTATATCAGCCATGGCGCAGCGCAGTTTTAGGGATAGATGGCCGGTTATTGTTTCACGGCTCCATCCTGCTAAAGCGCGACCAGCCCGGCTAAACCCGGCGCCGGTCTCGGCTCAAAATTTTAACTGGGTATCGCAGAACAGGCGCCCAAAACGTGGCAAAATGAGCCCAGGCGAATTTTGTGTCGATAGAATGCGATATTGCAGCGCTGATGGATGGAGACTCCGCCTAAATTGTGGCCGCCTCTCCCACCACCTTCTCCCTTCATGACCTGCGGCTGAGGGTAATGATCCTGGTTGTGTTATGGTGATTGTGGGCACGAGGATAATGATCGTTATAGGGACTTGGACGATGATTAGTATGGGGGCTATGACGATGGGCATCATAGGGACGAGGACGATGATCATTAAAGGGACTTTAATGGTGAAAAAGTCATAGGAACGGGAAAATCGCTGTTGTTGAAAGCTAGTTTGATGGGACAAGGACGATGATAAGTATGGGGGCTATGACGATGGTCATCATAAGGAGAAGGACGATGATCATCAATGAAGGGACTTTAATGGTGAAATTGTCGTAGGAACGGGAAAATCGCTGTTGTAGATAGTGAGTTTGATGAATGGTCATTATGAGTCCGTGAGTTGTATTCATGAAGGCCGTTAATAGTGAAAAGTAAATAGGAAGTTGATAGTTGATATTGGGGCGACAATTTCTGGAACGATGATGAAAATGCAGTGACAAGGAAAATGATAACTCTTACCAAAATTTTGCTACTCAAAACAAGGATTGAAATTTGATGTTTATTTTTAGTAGTGAATTATAGATATTGCAACAGCTCATGATAATGAGCTGAATTTTAAATGATAATTTACAAATGAATTGAATAAATTTTAATTAATTTGTTTAATTTTAATATATATTAAATTGTAAACTTAACTGCAGACACGGAAGCCTCAAACGCTAAACCACCTCACCCGACCATTTCCCTCACTTGTTTTCTAATGATTAAAGAAAACGAAGGCGAGATTAAAAGAAAATTGAAAATTCGAGGGTATCGCAGGCTGACTAAAGCACTTCGCTGCTTGCTTAGAACACAATCATGAACGATATTTTTGCGCTGAAAATAACTGGTTTTCAAATTGTGCTTTTTGCCGCTGTACTTAGTTCTTTAATTATCCGCATAGGTAATTTTATAAACATATTTTTTCAGCTTATGTTTACATCCTGCGAACGTTATTGTTTTTCCATAAAGTTATTTGTTTATAAATTCATCCCGTACTAAAATACTCAATACTCAATAAAATACAATCCCGTACTAAATACTCAATACTAAAATACTCTTTACTAAGCAAGATATTTTGAACTATCGTAGGGCAATTGTGTTTAAATTCTCTTAATCGATTTGCGTAAGTGATTCTAGTGTTCATTTATTTGGTTTGTAGAGGATAGAAATCGTTTGTTATTTATGATGTAATGAGAGGCGATAAAATTTGTTTAAAAATGTATTAATTATTTTAAGTTTTGTTTCTAATTTTAGAGTAGAGTTCGCCGGAAGAAATATGCGGAATGCTATATAAGGTTCGTTGATTAGTGTTGCGTGGAAAGCCGGAGCGAAGGAAAGCCTCAAATCACGAGTTATAGCCTCACAAGCAGAGCACCCAAGATGAAAGTTATGGAATACAATAGAAGTGTCGGCGTTGAAGAAATAGGCCCATGGCCTGTTGCCGATTTTTTAATTTTTCGTGACTTGATTCACAAGGGATCCGGCGTTTAAACCCCGATCTTTCCATAACTGACGATTGATTGAGATAGCTGCTGGACTTATTGCCTGATGATTGGTGCCTGTAAGAGCGATGCCTGTAAGCGCGATGCCTTTAATTGGTGCCTGTAAGAGCGATGCCTGTAAGCGCGATGCCTTTAATTGGTGCCTGTAAGAGCGATGCCTGTAAGCGCGGTGCCTTTAATTGGTGCCTGTAAGCGCGATGCCTTTAATTGGTGCCTGTAAGAGCGATGCTTGTAAGCGCGATGCCTTTAATTGGTGCCTGTAAGCGCAATGAATAACTCCCATAAAGGCAGGCAGTTACTGTCGTCTCTTACCCGCCTGCGGCGCGGTCGCCTGCCTCGTCTTTGATAGCGAAGCCTCGCGATGCTTCCGACCCTCACTCCCATTATCTTTTTATTTTGTTTTCTTTTCTATTTTGTTTTCATTTTTATTTCTGTCCCCTACTGGCTCAATGTCTTCATTACATTTATTTTAACGTACGTCGCTCGATTCCTTTGTTGTTTTTATTTCTTTTTATTTTTTTTTCTCGCCCGCACATTTTACGGGTATAATGAACTGGGCTCGTCTATTTCTCTTCCTCTCATTTCTGCCACCATTCCTCTCTTCTTCTTTCTCACTGCCGTTCATTCATAATTTTCTGTCACACGTCCTTTCTTCTTCTTCTTTCTGCCGTTCATTCATAATTTTCTGTTACACGTCCTTTCTTCTTCTTTCTCACTTTATTTCATCATTTTCAGTCACCCGTCCTTTCTTCTTCTTCTTTCTCACTTCTTTTCATCATTTTTTGAACCCTTCCTCTCTTCTTCTTTCTCACTTCCTTTCGTCATTTTTTTAACCCTTCCTTTCTTCTTCTTTCTCACTTCCTTTCATAATTTTCTTTCACCCTTCCATTCTTCTTCTTTCTCACTTCCTTTCATCATTTTCTTTCGCCCTTCATTTCTTCTTCATTCTCACTTTATTTCGTCTTTTTTCACTCATATATCTTCTCATTGCCATCCCTTACCCTCTCCCTCGTCTCCCCACACTGCCCCCTCGTCTCCCCTCACTGCCCCCTCGTCTCCCCTCACTGCCCCCTCGTCCCCCCGAAGGTCTCAGCGGAAGTCGTGTACCGCGTACGTGCGCAGCACACCACCAGCCTGTGTTGCGGTTGCCGCCGTACGTCTTGCTTGTCTACGCTGTGCTGACAGGCTCGAGGTATGTGCCGCCTGGGGCCATACTTAAAAAAAAGTTAAGAGATCGTAAGTTCATCAGCCAATCATTGACGGCCTTTCAAGCAAAATCCACCAATCATAGACTAGAAAATAGATCGTAAGTACTTACGTTCACTATACTTTCAAAAAAGTTAAGAGATCGTAAGTTCATCAGCCAATCATTGACGGCCTTTCAAGCAAAATCCACCAATCATATGCAAGAAAATTGAGCGTATGTACTTACGTTCACTTAGCGAGTTTTGAAAGTATGGCCCCAGAGGCTTCTGATCGTATTTTTAAACGCAAGCTTATGATTAAAGATTAAATATTTAGTTTTATCTTCGGCATGGAGAATTAACATCTCGAAATTTTATGTAGCGATCGATACGAAGTAGTTTTACCATATGGTCTGGAAATTTTTAATGTATATTCGTCGAAATGATTGCGATTCTGAATCAAGTTTTAGTCTGGACGGATTGTCTATCATCGTGTTTCATATTAATATTTCACACGCAGTTATTCATTTGAAAACGATGTCGAAAGTATACAACGTAATATTTCTCAAGTTTCTAACCAATACTGCTCGTGTTGAGGCATCGGACAAATTGCAATAGTAATTATATTACTATTAGTAATATAATAGTAATAGTAATAGTATTGACAAATAGGACAAATTGCTAAAGTAATTGCAAATACTCGACGTCCGAAAATGAGGGGAAGCAGCGAGGGAGAAAGAAGGGGTGGTAGAGCATCTCTTTCCCCTCTCGTGGCGAGGGTCATTCAGTGTTGGCCGAGCCCTCATGAGGGGAGGGGTGCCACCATTTGTGCTCGCTTATTCTTGTTGTATCTTTGTCGTATCTGACCACCGTATTTGGTCCTTGTGAAATACTTTGAGTTTCTCGCGTAACATGAGAGATTCTGAAAATATTTTTTATATTTTCTCGCATATGTTCATGGGGAAACTACGAGCGACTAATGAACGTGGTGTGCGCGTACGCAAGTCTTCACACCGTGCGACTACCATTGATATTATAAAGACGGCGACTGCCTTATATTTATATAACCTTTATATTTATATAACCTTATATTTATAACCCCTGCGAATATTGTTCTTGTGGTGGCTAAGAACAGAGACACAAGAAAAAGTATTAATGCTCTGCAGTGAGATGTGCTAGCCAACAAAATAAATATATCATTTTTGTGTGAGAAACTGACTTTTTATATTCAACTTTTAAATTGTAAACTTAATCAATTGATATTTTTCCATGCAGTAATCGAAAAAATAACTCTGATTGTTTTATGTTATGATCATTTTTTTATCATTGCCATACTCTTTCGGTTTCTGGTATGAATTACTCCTGAATAGTTTAATTTACAAATAGTTCAGCCTGCGGATTATGATGATGATTATTGCAACGATTAATAGCGGATAACGATGATAATTATTACTATTGTAATTATGAGGGCAAGGCTGATAATTATTACAAAATAAGCGTTATGTAAAACACCATGCAAAACTTATTTTTCGTGTGAATTTGTCGCTAATAAAAAGAAATAGTATTAGTTATTATTGTTGAGAAGTCATAGAAATTGTTATATCACAAAGAAAATGTTCCGTCAGTGGTTAATATTTTGCCACAAATCATGGCGATTTTTAATATTTATTCGACTCCGCTAATAGGAGTATCAGCCTATTAGCGGATATTATCAGTCTATTATCAGCCCTAATTATAATATAAGAATTATGATCATGACAATGTCATGATGCGATGACCTACATATTTTGCATGCAAGTTGCAAGTTCTTGTTGTTCAAATAATTCACTAAATCATCGTAATTTAATCGAACAATGGCGAAGCATCGATCCTTGCTCATGTCGTATTATTAATGCAGGCTGCCACGACGTCCGTTCCATTGCAGTGCACGGCAAAGGGACTATCGCTGGGACTTTAAATATTTAATATAATTAGTTTTGTGTTGATTCTGATGACCTTCATCGATTTTAGTATCGTACACTAAGTATTTTTTGAATAAATTGCAATATAATATTTTCAGGAACTTTAAAGGTTTAATTTAATTAGTTTATGTGTTGATTCCGATGACCATCATCGATTTTAGTGTCGTTTACTAGAATATTTTTTTAATTAATCGCAATAGACTATTTTCAGCCAAAAAATAACAATCTCTTAAGGGAAGTTTTTCATGCCCTTCAAGCATTAGAAATAATGCTAATGAGATGCGAGTAAAATTTTGATCTTAGACTCATTTAGCCGCTAGATATTTTTTAATTGATAACTCAGTAAAATATCTGTTGTTTTTACGCATGGAAAAGTGTAAAGGGAAAATTTCTAACCAGTCTGCCATTGTTTATGTTCAACGATCGTCATGATGCCCCCTTTCATATGTTTCCGGAAAGTAGGCAATACGTTAATTAGGATTAAGTGTTTTTTTTTGAGGTTTCAATGCACGTAGTTACCGTTCCAAGTATTGGTTTATCTACATACTCTTAATTTTTACCTTAATCCCAGCTATTGATCATCATACTCAGTTGTTGTCTTCCATATTAAAGCCGTTTTAATGCGCAATTTCTTGTCTATTAAAATTAATAATCCAATTTATTGTTTTAATCATTCGGCAAAATTCAATTTCTATATACCTTGCTTTCATTAGCATCTAATTATTACTTATTATTCAGAAACCAGTCGTTGAAGTTTATTATGGTATCGCTGATATTGGCCGTGATATGGCTGATTGGCCGCGTCGGATCTCCTATACTTAATTGTGTCTCCGCGCTCTTCCACCTTGAATTTGATATATTTTGGCTAATTTTTCGATATAATTTTTTTTTCGTTCCCCATTCGTTAACTTTATTTAATTACTGTATTTTCTGTGCATTTGAATTTTTACATTATTAAAGAAGACACTAAGAATGAGCGTTATATTAGTGTGCAGTGTGTGAACATGCATGCGTAGCCTGTTTTATTCAGTGTGTGGTGCGCATGCGTGGCATTTGTAAGCGCTTCCGTTGACTAGTTTCAACCGTCGGCATTGTTCATGTTGATTCCATTGATTGTCGAACACGGAGATCGGCACGTCTGTTGACTTGTGTTGCCCGGTTCCAATCAAGAACATTCAAGTTTATGTTAATGTTAAATGTCAACGGTATTTCAGTGGTTGTCGTTACCTATTACTTCCAGCTGTTCGTATTCCTGCAAATTTTATATGTTTTTAAAATATTGTCACATGCCTTCTTTCGAACACCCAGCGAATGGTTTGTTTCGGAAATCGCTTTATTGCAATGATTTTTTTTCACGTTATTTTTCTTGACATTACCACTTCCTTTAAGAGTATCATTTTAATTTCACTGAAAATTACATTCAAAATTTCTTCTTCTAACTTCATTCTGCGACACAAACATATTTTCTCGCATAGTATTCCAATCACCTCTGCCTATATCCAAAAATCCTTAACTTCTTACTAGAATTTTTGCTGTTGATTTCACTCGATCGTCTAATGCGATTGGTTGGTTTCATTGGTGAATGAAAACTTTTCATCACTGATTTTCGAACTGTCAGGCCTCATCGCACAGAATGCTCGAATATCTTTCGTTTCGCGTGCGACAAAAGTAGGATGTCGTTTCTCCCTTCCTTTGCTACCTAAAATATTACAGTTTTTTGCGACAGTCGCATCCTGATGCGTATCCTCTCGAGCATGTCGCTATAATTGCATTGCTGCGCCCAATGGCCGGTTTCTACAAAAAATAACAGAATCAATTTCACTTATTTGACGGTCAGATATCCAAGGTTTCAGCCTTCATAGAATGAATTTGTGCAAAAATTAGAAATCAAACCTAATATAAAATGACTTCCTCATGTTATACATTGTGCTACGATCTATGAATGGCGTACACATTGTTCCAGTGCGAATAAATACAAATAAAACTCATTCGTGGGCACAAAATAAAGCAGAATCTAAAAAAAAACATTGCATACAAATGAGGTGGCACGGAGCGTGGGCCTTTTTCGCCTGCAAAAGCCTGACAGTGTGCCTTGCTTAGGAAATTGTAAATTGTTCGTCATTTTTTCTTGTTGGACTTCAATTTGCCCTCGCAGCTTGCGAGAAATCGGCCTCACTGCTCTTGCTCTCGCTGAAAAATTAATTCGGCCTGCCTACGGAATGCGCTGCCGCACTGTGAACTCGATACTCGATTGAACTGAGCGACGTGCTCACAGACTCAAATTGCTGCCTTTCTAGTGGAATTACCCGAGGCTGTTTTATAGTTTTGTCTTCAGATAGGGTCTAACCAAGGAATAAAGTATAATTATGTTGTTACAGTTCCCCACATCGTGGGAATGTAAAAAAGTTTAATTTTGTCGTATCGTATATATTAAAATCAAAACCATTATTGCACGAGCTAGTAGTCGTTCTAAAACTCCATATATGCTTTCGTTTTTGTCTAATACATCAACGTATCACTGCGCGAGAGCAAGACGTTCGTTTTTTTTTTCTACATCGCTATATTATTATACTTTCTCTGCGAAAGTCGTACGAATTTCGAAGCGATTATAAAACCTTTGTGCTTCATTTTTAAAAGTGAGGGGTTTTGTTTGGTTTGGGCTTTGACTCGACGTTTGTGGTCAATGCAGTCTTCTAGCTCTGCAATGCAGCGCTATCGTAGTATCGAGGGCCCTGCATTGAATTTCTGATGTGAAATTAGTACTCACATATGTACACACAATTTTTTTTTGCAAATCTAGCAACTGAACATTTTTGTTAGAACAGGAATTGATTTCCATCATATGCTACTTCTTTCGATTAACTTTCTCGTTGTTAATAATTCGGCTCAGTTAATTTAATTTTGTTATTAACGGAAAATTGTACTCTATCTTTACTTTTTATGTTGTAATGTGATTCCTCTATTTTATTAATATATAACATTCATTATAATGTTTCATTCAAGTGAGCGTTACGTTTTAAAATATGTCTATATCAGCATATATTCAGAAACGAGATGTTGTTCTGAAGTGGTTTTTCACCTTCACAAATCAGCTTACTTGATGTAAATCTGCACTTAAAGTTCCTTCCTATAAGCGTCCGCTCTTCGTGTATCAAATTACAGTGCCTCGGCATATTTTTCAGAATGATGGTCTTGCACATTTATTTTGTCGACGGCTCTTGTAACTTGAGCTCCAGAATTTTTTTGTCGCTTCAAAAAAGCTCCCATGCTCCTTTTTTTCCAAAAAAAACTTCCAACTCCTGGTTTAATTCTGCACCGTTAGTTAGGTACAAGGCTTGTAAAGAAGAAGAAGCGTATTTTCTGAGGTATATATTTTTTACACTTTCGGACTCATGGCGTTTCTAGGATTGAATATAATTGAAAATACGTGAAAATATCGATACAGTCTACCTGTACATTTTTTTAAGATCGGAGGCGGCGCTTCAATCTTCTTGTAGCTACAACCCTGTGATTTATTTTCCTCGTTTTTCTCGAAAAGATCGATCGGTAAGCTGCCCGAAACTTGACTCTTTGTACCGCTCCACTTCTCTCCACTCAAAACTATTGATTCGGTCTCTGAGACCTCTCTGATCGGCAGCTGCTTTCTCTTCTTTTCGACCTGAAGTAACATTTTTTGCTTCCCCCTTCTCATCATACTGACATTTATTGAAGCTTGTCAGATTATGGAATTCGTTATGTATTTAAACAGTCCTTTTCTTGCATACATACTTTGAATGTATCTTTTAAACGTAGTCCCACATTTATTTCATTGTCATATTTCATTTTGTACCCTCAGGTGGAATTTCTCAAATGAAACTAAAATGCTCACTTATATTCTATTAGAATTATCATTCTAATATTTGACAGTCTCCGAATAAGTCTGGAATACTGTAATGTTAAAAAACTTCTGTCTAATCAGTGCAATATCTCATCATTATTGCAACTCAAGGGGACTTGAGTGCTTGAAAAGTTCACTGAGTGAAGGATAAGTTTGTTCGTTCATGCGTTACGACAAATCAATTGCCCAGGGGCCATACTTTCAAAAATCGCTAAGTGAACGTAAGTACTTACGCTCTATTTTCTTGTCCATGATTGGTGGATTTTGCTTAAAAGGCCGTCAATTATTGGCTGATGAACTTACGATGTCTTAAATTTTTTTGAAAGTATAGGCCCAGATTCCCCGCAATTTCTAAGGGCGACTATTGAGTGCCGCTCACCGAGTCTGAAATAAGCAGGAATTGATGAAAAATCCTCTTACTTGACAATTCATGCGTGAAATATTATCGCTGAATAAATATTACCTTCGGATTTCGTATACACGGTTGATGATTAACTGTTTTATCTAAAAAGTAGTACTTTAAGGTTTGATTTTATCTTTAGGCACATTAATTTTTTCTATATGTAAAAATTTACTTAAATTGTTGTTCTAATGATTTGACACAAAATGACTGAACATGCTTTTCCGAGCACCAGCCGTCTACAAACTATATCGGCAGGCGATCTGATGCCTGACCTTCTTTTCTATTAAATTCAATTATAATTATTAATTTCACCTAAAGAATTTTTGGCATTCATTACTTAATTCATATATTAGCAAATCTGTGAATATTTCGTAATTTCGGAACAAAATCTGTGTCTGGTCATATAGGAAGCCTGTTCGGTTGAAGCGCTAAATTTTCGCTGTATTAAATAAGTTCTAGGCTCTCCTAAATTGTCGACTTAGACATGGCGAATTGAGCTGCTAATTGCCTTCCTTCCTAGACACTCGAGGGGCCTAGTTTCGTCATTTAGGAAGGTCCCTCAAAGGCTCTTCGCAGCGATGGCAACGAGGGAACTAATTGCTCGGCAAAGGCTTTGTATGGCCATCACGTCGCCCCGGCGCGCAGATAATGGCTCCTCCATGTGTTTTCTGTTCCAATATTGCCATCACTTAATTTATTTGTCTAAGCTTATTGAAAGGTTTTGTCTTTAATGAAGAAAGAACTTCCGAGGCTCCTTTGATTGCCTTGAATTTGCGGCATATCATAAACTTTCTCAATGGTATGGAGACGCTCGAGTGTAAATTATGTTCTTACTTAACCACTTTCATTGTTTAAAATTTAACTGCCGAATCCCTTCACATGTGGGAAAAGTTTTGGGGCATTTGTTTTATTTTGAATGAATTTTTAGACCTGCAGATTGTAAAATTTTCGATTCCGAGTTTATGTTTGTCGTAATTGGAATTGAGATCTTCTAAATGTTTGTTTCATCTACGCTGCTCAGAAATGCTGAACTCACAATTTTCACATTTTTGTTACTTAAACAATGATTTTCTATTAGTATTTAAACTTGTACGTTCTAATCTAGTTTCGAACGTTTTTCTCAGCGAATTGGACCTGCAATGCAATTTTTCCGACAAATAGACTATAAAACTTCCTCGGTGTACTTTTTTTTACCTCTTTACAGACTTGCATGCTCACTTAATCTCACTGCGTCGTGGTTATGCCACGTAGTATTTTTTCAAGCTCGAGAATTGGTTATTTTTTCGCTGATTTCTCCAATTACTGTCTGCTACGAGGGGCAGCTTCCTGTTTTTGTAGCAAAGACTGGACATCGGGGGATTTCTAGCTTCGTCTGATAATGCTTCTTTACTCGAATTTTCATAAGAATTCGTTTTTGTTTTTGTTTATCCGCTTTCGATGCGTCATATATGGAAAGTTCATTTCATGTTCCGAAGTTTCGGTTGGTATTATGCATGCACACGCTGATGTAATAATTTGAAAACAATTGAATTGATACTTCTGGGTCAACTGATGCTTGTAATTACTGTCATTTGCAAGTATTTATTTTCACACGTCATCAGTCAATTATTGTTCTTGGCCAATATATTACTTTTTCATTAGTGTTTGTATAACTGAGAAGGTTGCGCATGTACATTTACTCACTCACGAGCGGCACTGCAAGTTTAGTGTATAAACCGTCATCAAGATCTTGATCGACCTGAGCGTATATTAACGTTTCATTGCTGGATGATGTAGTCGGGCGTCATACACCTTAGGTGTGACCTCGATCTGAGAGTATATTTTCATTGTATAGAATATGTTGTATAGTCTTTTACTAATGCCTCGATTTAAACGCTTATTTACGTTCCCTAGCTCAATTCATTTTCAGAGTTTTCTTGAATTATTTTATCGGGTTTATATACGAGTATGTTATATACACAGCGCTGGTCAGCTCCAACTTGAAGCTATATAGAGAGACGAGTTCGCCTGAGCTTCAGTCAAACGAATTAGCTCTCAACGTCCAAAGGATCCCAGCTCCCACGCGACAGCTGAGCCTGATGGCGCTCCTTTAACTTTCAACGTTACAAACGCACTGTTTGCCTACCTTTAATAATATTTAAACCACAGTTTGAATCTAGCTGGAGTGATCGTGTTTATAACGTGCTTACAGTAAGGTTGTTTAAGAATATTTTATCTACGCAATCTAATTCATGAAAATACCTTGTGAATCTTCCTTTCTCATTGTAATATTTTATGTGCTAAACGCCCCTACAAAAATACGGGGTATACCTCTCACGAATCTTTTTTTTTCCTCTCGAAGTCGCCTTCGAAACTTAAATGACTTGATTTAACTTGCGTCTCGTCTGTTGCGTCTGCCATTGGTGCCTCGGGGACATCTATTGCACTTCCAAATCGCATCTTTATCGACTGCAAGCTCAGTCGATTTAACGCGAAAGTCGTTCCGCTAATAAGAAAATCATTTGTAAGAAATGGACGAAGATTACTCGAATCGAATTCCATGCAACCGTTCATAATTACTTCGAATATAGAGCTACAAAATCTAATTGTAATTCAAATAGTAATGTATATTTACTTCAATGCAAAATTTTGTTTTCACTCGTGCACTTTCCAAGTTACAGTAAATGCTAATTTGCACAAATACTATGTCCCAAACCGCATTTGTTGATGTGCTTGATGTATGTATACCCTTCAACGATTCTGTTGATTAACCTGTTTTTGGGGAAGCCTTTGATATAGGAATTGCATTGTCCCTCGTTAAATCAATAATGCATGTTTATGTCCATCTGATGGGAAATTTTATGTCATGCAACAGGTTTTAAAGCGCAAAATATCGTGATCGCCTGAATGGTTGATTTAATCATAACTTCAAAAGTGGACAAATTGCAATAGTTTGTACTATATATGATCTCAACAACCTATCAGCCCATAATTGAATAGCCACCAGATTCTGTGAAGAGTTTCTCTCTGAATGAGATTCTTCAACAATGAATAGATAATTTCATTGTAGAAGTGATGAAATCGATAAAAATTGTATAAAAAATCATCAAGCTACTTCTATGAATTTTGGTGAAAGCCTTTACGTTCAGCCTAATCATGCAGTAATAAAAATAACCATGTACTTGTTAGTAGTATTATAGAAAACTCACTATATATAGCCGACAATAAAAAATAATAACAATAATTCAGCCTACAACAATTCAACTTGTTAACAACGTTATCGACTTTTTTATCATATAAGAAGAACTAAGCTCATGTTGCATGCATCGTCTCTCTTTGTCTCAGATCTATTTTCATTAAGTAATCTGCCTATCTAAAGAACCTATAACAAATTCACATCCTTTCACATAGAGTTAGCGATAAATGCAGACTACAAAATTCCCCGGCATTATAATAGTTGATCGATACAATCATCCACACAACGTGTTAATCGCTTAATCATGTGGATTTGTAAATAAATTCTACCCTCATGATTACAATTTGCAAAACAAACCGAAAAAACACTGTTTACACGAAGAAAATTGCTATCAAAATTTTAGTCAATAAGATTTCAAAATTAATTAGCCTTCTCATGCATGCACAAAAATTCGCAACTATCCAAGCATAACCTAAGGATCGCAAAAAACATGGCATTAGTACGACAACTTCATTGCAACTCGTAATTTTCTAATTCTTACGAAAACTTGCGGCTGAATCCCAGTAACCAAACGCTAGCGTGTTCAATTTAGTATCGGATAAACCCTTAATTGTTCTGATTTCCAATTTAATGTTAGCGATGGATTCATGTTCATTGCAGTGCTTGAATTAATCAAAACTTTTCTCGTGCACTAAATACAACCGAGCTGCTTCTCAGTCACAGCTTCTATTATCAGTGGTTTATATACATATGGCTGAGATTTTTTTTTATCCATTTGGGTTTCATAAGGGAAATCGACCTTACTTTTTTTCCCTGGGCAGCCACGGTTTTGCTTTTCAAGTTGTAGTTTTTTTTTTATAAAACTAATCTACCATTTTTTCGAGCGCTGTTCTGTGACGGGCTTTCAGCGGAGCCTGTTCAATTTTGGAACATCTTCTGTAGCAGTGCGGGCAGAATATCTACAATTCGACGTATTTTTCGGTTCTTTATTAAAGCTTCTGAGAGTCTGCAAATTTCTCTATTTTCAACGCCTCGGCCGTTGTGTGTACCATGCCGAAATCTGTCATAATTAATGTCCATTTTTACCTCGAAATTTAATTATGTGCCTTTATAGATAGAAAAAATAAATCGCAGTGTTTAGGACTTTGCGGGCGGTCAAATCTTTTTTGTGCAGCGTGTGTGGCGTCCATGTTTGTCTATGGCCGACTTAAAATGCTCGTAAATGTTTTAAGGCATAAACTCTGAAGGTTTGGTATTTTCAGCGAACAAAAAACTGAAGGTGTTGTCTTTCGGTTATTCTTGTGACTCGTAACTTGTCAGCACGCCGCGATGTCACGATATTTATCGGGCAGTTCTTTAATGGAATAATCCTGTGTCTTCTTACTCCTTCTTTGCGGCCGTCGTCTGCCTCTGCCCTGTTTACTGGAAGGCCTTTGTTAAGGCTGACCGCAGTTACGATAGCGGCACAAGACTCACTTTATTTTGTTGTAAAAGTTATTTATTAAACAAATTATAAATTTAAGCTAGTTTAAACACGTTAAAATCTTATTTTCGTGGCAAGTTTGTCGATTTTTTCTGTTCAATACCCTCGTCTCTGTTATTTCTTAAAATGTCCAATATGAAAATTTTTTTGAATTATAAACATCAATTCCCAAATTTAAAGGGGAATAGTCTAAGGATTCATTCATGTATTGCAATGCGGTTGTAAAATTATTGCACCCTGTCCTTATAAAAGCTGTTCCTTTATTTCCTCCATGAACTCGCTAATAAAATGTTCATAACCTGCAGCTGTCTTTTCAACACGAGTTTTCCAAGCATATAACTAGGTTCTATTGCATCAAATACAGTCAGACAATTCTCTTCAATCACCAGCGATATGACCATCGGGAAATCGGCTGAAGCTCGTCTGTACCTAAGCGCCAAGATACCTCAAGGCAATGATCTGGAAATGGCTTTGAGAAAGGAAGAAGGCGGCAACTAAATTCATATTGTCGAGTTGGCTCTTGCTTCGAGCGATCAATAATTTTTTATTCTTAAAATAATGTATAGAGCCGAGAAAACTTAACTGAAGTTGGAAACAGGCTTAATAAAGGGAACATTAATGATGTGAATACAAGTAAAGATGGCGTTGCCATGTGCTCTGTAAATTAAAATTGTAAATTTATAATATATATTTAATTTTTTCGACACTTTTCTTGCTTGTTTAGTTTGCCTCATCTTATTGGTAAATTCAGTGCCCAGCGGTTGCTTGCATGCCTTACTTTCACCCCCTTGTTTACCTCGAGATTACTGGCGACCATAAAACTTACGTTGCCCAATATGGACGAACATCAATTGTGTGTGGTCATCCGAAAATAGCCATCGCTGTTGTCTTCCGTGGATGCTGCGGCCGAGATACTTTCTGTACCGAACCAAGTACAGACTTATAGACGATCTTTCTGTTTACGCCATAATATTGATAAATATTCTCACTATTTCTGTATCTCTTGAGGTAGTTTATGCTAATGTTCGTACTATTAACATAGCGTCAGTTGATCACTTGCACGACAAGGTTCTTTCAACTATGTCTTTATGGCTGAGGATTTTTTTAGTGATACATTCATCAGAAGATTACTGAACTAAGATCCTCGGTATTCGCACAGGCACAGCACAGTACGTCCCCTTGCTGTTACTGCACGCATGATTCACTTAATAAAGTATGATGCAAAAATTTCCAAGGCTTCAAGTTCAGGGGATGAAGGATATTAAGTCAGCGTGATAGATCATATTTACTGAACTGTCGTAATTCAGATTGAGCACTATTTTTTCCTATCATCAAACCATACAATTATCGCATTTAAAGCAAAATTACTTTAGTGCATTTATGAAGCCAACTTTTCACTTAGTACATATTCTTTCTAATAATATCAATATTATTATTATTAATATTGATAAATAATATCAATAATAATAATAATTCTAATACGTATTTTTAACTATGAATATAGCTGCGGTCTTGTTATCGAATCGTAATGACGCACGCCATCCAATACAAGTCCCTTGGATACTTGGTGCTATTTCGTACATTCTTGGTGCTATTCCATGTGTACTTGCTGCTACTCCATGTATAATGGGCGATATTCCATAGAAACTTGGTGCTACTCCATGGCTACTTGGTGCCATTCCATGCATACTTGGTGCTACTCCATGGCTACTTGGTGCTTTTCCATGTTTACTTGGTGCTACTCCATGTACAGTATACTTGGTGCTATTCCATAGATACTTGGTGCTACTCCATGTACAGTATACTTGGTGCTACTCCATAGATACTTGGTGCTATTCCATGTGTACTTGGTGCTACTCCATGGCTACTTGGTGCTATTCTCGCCTGTCTTTGCTCTGCGCTTCCATCGCCGTGGCTCCAGGCGGTGTTTGTTCGAGTGCTAGTGGCTTTGATGATGTGGTGGCTCTCATGATGTTACTGCTGTGATGATGCTGATCATCATCAACATCAGTAACATCATCGTCGTGATGTTGATCATCATCAGCTGCACTGATGATGCTTCTGCTCCCGCGATGTTGCTGAAATTGTTTTGATTTTGTAACTGGCTCTTATCATGATATTTTTGTTACTTCTGCTAACATCAATTAGCACAACACTCTGGATTACGTTATTAATGTATTACATCATTTGCTCATGATGGTTGTTATAGCGTTCCTCCGATTTTTTAGTTCATTCTTCGCAATAACATCGATATTATATCATATTGTAAATAATTCAAATGATGTAAACTACCCTCGTTTTTACTCCTGTTTGTCCATCATCTCTTACACTGGCAGGGCACTCAGTGTACTCTTACTTTGCTGCTCTGCTTTTCCCAGCCATCAACTAAGTTGTCCGAGCTGGCATCTCTAAAGATTTTTTATCGCCCTTTACTTTACTTTACTTCAGGACCGACAAACACCCGCCGTGACAAAATACGCTGACATTTTTCTTTCAGTTACGAAAATTTACAAGGCTTCAAAGTTGTTGTTCCTTTGCGCTTTCCAGCATCAGAAGTGATGTACATCACTTTGTGTCACTGCTGTCGTTTTTTTAGTCGTATTCTTCTTTTTTCTCCGATATTTGCACTAGAGAAAGTCATTAAAAACTAATTGAGTTAATTTATTTCTTAAGAAATATTTTCCCTTGCTCGGATTTAATAAAATTTCATAAACCGTGTTTTCTTCGAGTTCAGAATCTAATGCTGTGATTTTATTAAGATCCTGTATATAGCATTTTCAATTTCTTTTTAGGTTACGCAATATATAGTATGTTGCTTAATCTCTCTTACTCAAACTCGAATTTTATCTTCGGTCTGTTAGGTGAAACTTTTTCCAACCGATAGTTCAGAATTCATTGGTAGCGTTGCATTTTATTGCTCTCGTTTTGAATCATTTTCCATTATATGTGGAACGTCCCGACAAATGATGCACCGCTTTTCACTCTCTGACTTGCTGGTAGGACGGAGAGCGGAAAATTATAGGGTGGCCTAGCACTGTTGCTTTACCACAGTGAAAATATTCCGCGTTATATATGTAGCCACTAAATTACATTGGTCGGCCGTCTGGCTTTTACCGGTGATTCATATCGCGCAGGAAGCACGTCTATAGCATTGCCAAAGTTAAGATATCTGCCCTGGTCTGTTGTCGACCATTATCTTGCTTGGCCCAATTCTGCCTCCCAGTTCAGAACGCTAAATTATTCTTGTTCCGTAACTTTCTTCCTTGTCAGATCTATTGCTTATTCGCCATCAAATTTAACTGCCTTATGCAGATCTCAGAATTTAGAATTGAGCCTGATAATTTTGCATCCATAGAAGGCCGGTGTAATTCATACAGAGGGTCGGGCCAAGATGTGAAGATTGCAAATGTTTAAAAACGTGCATGAGTATTGTGAAGTGACGTACAAGAAAAAAATTTTTTTTTTTTTTAAATCTTATGTAAAGAATTTAGCTATCAAGGTTAGACCATATTTTTTACTAAAAGCCTGTTTACTTTTGACTGAAGATTCAATTTTCTTGTCAGTCTCGTTAGACCTCAGTGGCTCGTGAGAGTGAGACGAAAAAATATCTAATTTTTGTAACAAAAAATCGTCGGGATTTCCGAAAAATTATGGATCTTCCTGCATGAAATTAATTATCCACTTGTTCATTGGATTTGCCGTATTGTTTGAGTTCCATCCGAATCCTCGATTTTGAACTAGGCCAAATTGCTCATCGCCGCTAGGCATTCACCGCGCGCTGTCGAACCATATATTTATTGCCGAAGTTGTGACAACTTCCCTCAGATGGAGATTTTAGATTGTAATTTTCCCTGACGGATCCTCTGAATAGTTTGGCTGTGAGAAAATAAAGGTGACTTCTGTTGTGGATTTTAAGGGCGAAATGTTATCAAATTTTTCTCGTTTCTTTAATTTTTATCGCCTGGTGCTGTTTAAATTAATATCTCTAACGTTTGTTGTTGCTGTGTTAGAAAATAAAATTCAATGGTTATCTTATTCTAATTTTGGTTGAAGATGCATACCACAACAGTGCTGTCGTGCCAGAAATTTTTTCAATTATGACGTTTTCAATAAACAAAGATTGTTCATAAGTGAATTTTAGACACAAAAAATAGTTATAACTGAGTCTGCAAAAGCGGTGAGGTAAGACGTTGCTGAGAATTCGCTCGTCGCTAAAAAATGTTGACAACTTTGCCAATTTTAGCGTCTGCTCAATATGAAGAAATATTATCCCTGTTTTTTTATCGATAAATTTAATTTTTTTCCAATATACAGGAAATGGTCACCCGTTAAAATTACACTCACGACTGAGCGATGTTTTGTATTGTTTGATTTAAGAGCATCGTAGAAATTTCCTTGTTCCCTATGCATGATTCTTACTTTTCTTCCCTCGAAATTCCGGTGATAAATTTCACAAACATAACGAGCATCAAGGCACGGTAATTGATTTTTAATACAGTTCATATTTAATTTAATTTAACACGTTGATATTTCATCAGAATTAACCATACATTTCAAATAACTAGAACAGAATCACGTGGTTTCAGTGTCGCCGAAACTTTATGGCCAGCAAACATGGCAGTCGTCGGTGTGTGGCACTCATAAGCATGGAGCAACAGCTGAGGCCATGTATTGCAATAAATGTGAGGGAGTGTTGGTCGGTCGTCAGTGTGCTTCTCTGCTATACTTGTGTCTCCCCTAACGGCAGAACTTAGCCTCTTTCTAACCCATGCGAGAACTTGGGTTCCCTCACAACTCATTTAGAAACTTGTGCCTCTCTTTCTCTGTCACGTCAGAATTATTGCTTAAAACTCATCAGCAGAACTTCTGTTTTCGCACTCATTTTAGTACTTGAGCGTCTCTTTTTCATGCGATGGAAGAACAAAAATGCGCACTAGTTCAATTCCTACTTGCGTGTTAAACGTTTGGATTTGTATTTAAGCCTTATCGCACCTTGTGAACATAGATAATCTAATTATCAGTACTTATGAGTCGTGGTAATACAATGTGGTTTTCCTTCCATTGTAAACTGTAGTGAAGGCGTACATACAATCGCTCACTTGAGCTTTTTTTGTAACTATAGTAGCTCTAAGTTGTATGATTTCTTTTGAAATCGAAAAAGGTTTGTCCGGGGCTCTCCATTTAGGACGACTTCTCGTTGAACAAAATTTATCGTTGTTGGGATATGGCTTTGGTGTTCCTGAAATAACCGCTATCCCCCCAAATCCCGGATATGATCGAGTGCCTTCACTGGAAACAAAAGCCTTTTGGGGGGCAAACTACGACGCTGGCGCGTTCTTTTGATCGCTCATGAAAGGCAAAAGTCACGCTCAACGGAAGGAAAGTTGGTGAATAATATCTCTCAGAATGCTGAGCGATCATATTGAAAGTCGATAATGATCTCCTCGCATAAAATAAATCAATAAATGTTCAAATAAATGGGTTTCCTTGTAAAAATAAATCCCATGACATATCTTTCTTGTGTCTTTTCAGATATACCGAGAAAAAATTCAATGCTAACGTTCCATTGCAAATCGCATTTGGATTAGCGATACCCTTTCTAACCGTTAAAATAACATTGCTTGTATCAAATTTGGATTTTAAAAAATATTTAGAAAGCTTGTCAATTTGTTATTACTCGCAATTAGTTGTTTAAGGGGTGCACTGGTAACTATTACAATAACACTGTGTCTCACAAGTTGAAGTGCTAATGCAGTTTTTTTTACTAAGGGGCGTAAGATTACAGTTTTCCACACGCTGCAATTAATTAGAGGGCCGGAACAATAACTTGCTGGGAATATTATTATGCTTCTACGTGAAACAAATGAAACGCTCCATGATTTTCTTCGTCCTTTCGAAAAACTACTTGATTGATTTTCGTTACTACATAAAACTCACGAAGATTTTCTATTGATTCGATTTCAATTTTTGGAAGAGTTTCTTCATAATTCTTCAATTAATGTTCAGTTGATTTTCCTTATATTCTTTGAAGAAAAGGGAGACGACGCTCATATTAATGTTTCCCTAATTTAATTATGGTTACAAGTTTGACGGGATTTATTTGCTGATTGTTCAAATCGCCTTCTCGTCGGTATTTCGTTCACTGGCCTGTCCTGTTCTCAATTGGAGCGACCATTTCGCATTCATTGGCTGCCGGTATGTCGAAAGGGCGTCTCGACGAAATTGAAAAAACACATTTTAGAAAATATCAAACTTCTGGGGTTACATCGTCCTGTACAGTGTATTGTTTGGGTAATTAATGTTCAGAGTCGCTTTTTTTCTCAAAATGATGATGATGTCTCCGAAAACAGCCTCCCAGTGGAAGATGCAACATTTGTCAATTGTCTGGCCAGTAGCTGTTTGGTTACTGATGTCTCCGAAAACAGCTCCCAGTGGAAGATGCAACATTTGTCAATTGTCTGGCCAGTAGCTGTTTGGTTACTGATGGCTGTTACTGTTGAGGCGATCGTCTGCTATATATATCGATTGCCTTGGCCTTTATTTTTGTTAATGTCAAGTGAAGTGAACACCCCGTGCATGCAGTGGTATTTACACGACACATGCCTGCACTGCTGTGCTCTTCTCGTGCAGTATCCTCTTCAATATTAGTGTTTGAAAAATGACATGAAATGTAAACGGAGCATAACTGCAAACAGCTATTATTTAATCTTTTTATTGATTATTTAATCTTTTTTTATTTATATTTAATCTTTTCATAGACTTATATTTGTTGGGCATTAGTTCTAGAAGCAAAAAGCTATTTTATCGTAATTATATATTGACTCAAGTAGTACGTCAAAAGATGGTAGAAGTTTCCTTTCGATGGAGCCTCGAAAGGAAGCACTTTTGCTTTTGCCTATTTTATAGGATTTACCTGGATCAATCATGTTCATTACGTGACCGCCTTACGTCCGAAGCGCATAGTAGGTTGTAAATAACTTAATATAACATTTACATTGAAATTTGTATTAAAATTTTCGGGGGTCATTCGACGGCCCATGGCCCGGTATCCCTTCTTCCCCCATATATGATTTATGTAATATCGAACATCGTATAACGTGAGCTCCAGATGTCTCAATTGTATGCCACTGTCCCGCTCGTTAATCACACAAGTCAGTATTCATTGGCAAGAAAACCTTCTTTTGTAGCGTTAAAATACTGACGACACTTTGAGGCCGAAAATAAATCGTTCTTAAGTCTACTTTTGCTTGTAATGGTCGAATAAAATTCTATATTATATTTTAGCATTGTTCCGATACTTTTTTCTCTGATTTGTAATTAATGATTTGTTCATTAAAACATGAGAGTCGTTCAATTCAAACTGTTACGTCGGTCGATTCGCCCTTTTAGCCTTAATTTCAGCACTTCCTTTTACATTGAAACATCCTATTATTTTATCTCGTTTATAAAGTCATTGTAGTCCGCCTAAACCATTTACAGTATATCCATACTGTTTGGTTTACCTCGTTCCTGTAAACTGGACCTAAATGTATCCTCGTTGCAATCTTCTGCTTGCCTTTTCCCTGTTGAAGAAATCCTCGCTGGTAAGACCACGCTATTTCTTGTTTCTTATTGATTTTTCTTACTCAATACTGTTACGTCCTTACTTCCTCCGTTTTTTTTTTCTTGAAAACTCACTTCATTTTATTAGAAGTCTAAATTTGTGCAACGGGCATTTTTTTAATTAAATGCCTACATAATTAATTGGATTTTATATATAATTGGTGAAAATACTAGCTTTTCGTGTTTTGGACGCACTATAGAAACCGGTCGGCAATAATGCCTGCTTCGGTCTGCCATAAATCACTGGATTTTTTCTCCCTGTTTGCCATTATATTGCTCGCCGAGAAGCAGGGACTTGCCACCTGCTGCTTCGCTTAAGCAAATGGCATCGTGGCGAGTAACTATAACTCTCGAGCTCCCCCCGTATACAGAGCTGCTTCATTAAACAAACTTTCCTATATATATTAACTACATTCTCACCCCCTCCTGCCATCCATACTCTTGAGTCTGGCTAGTCCGTACTTGCGCCTAGTCAATATATACTGTGTAATAATTATTTTGTTTCTCTAGGATGCTCTTCTTCCGAAATAAAAATATTTGCATCAGAGAAAAGAAAAGATGGGAAAATTTTGATAAATAGATAAATTTTGTGATAACGTTGATGTTTTCTTTAAAAAAAATTTTATGATATAATTTGAGTCACTTGGTTTGGTAAGGATTGTGGGGTTTTTCCTCACTTTGTATGCGATCGATGACAATAAATTAATGAACAATTCTCTCTCATTGCTCAAGTTTCTGTTCTGCGACTGATCTAAAATAATGAAGTTACATTAAATTCTGCGCTAGATGTAACAGTGTAAACGAATGATTTATCTTGGATTTTTTTCCTAATTTATATCAGGTATCTTTTTCACCTGCACCTTACCAGAGCGAAAAATTTTGCCCAACGCGAACTTCAAGTTCGCAACTTGTTTTCTTGCGTTTTTTTTATTTTATGAGAGACACAATTGAAATATATTGCGTTACATTCCGTGTGAGATTTGAGTTCATATTTTTATTATTTCACTTCACTCTTTCAACAATATAATTTTACAAGTATTGTCATGCGTACTTAATTTCTCATCTCGTGCAGTTACAGATCCGTCTAATCCTCTATCCAATCCATGCGCTTCCACGGTAATCCTGAAACGATGCATTCGATCTCGCATCAGTGCGGTCGTTGCACCGATTGGTCTCGGGGAGAACTCGATTTTTATTGCAATACATTGGGTCGGCAGACTTGCGAACAGTTCAGTCGTATATTCTAATAGAAAGATTTCCGCGGTCAAGACTTATTGTGTTTCAAAACTTAACTTACTTGGCTCTTGACATGCTGCTTCATTGATGCCAATAAACTGAGTCGCAAGCCACTGAAAGTGGCAGGCGTGTTAAAATATACGAGACCTTCAGCAATATTCGTGTTAAAATATACAGGGTTTGTGTAAAACACATGATTCGTGTAAAAATATACACGACTAATTAATCCAGCTTTTGAATATCGAGATTTTCCATTCGAATTTGACAATATATACGGCTTACATTTAATAATATTTATTGTATTGCTACCAAAATCTACTAATTCGTAGTGCAAGTTTGCCGACAACTTTCACGTCACTCATTTATGTGTAAAGTAGTATGTTGATGAGTTAACAATGATAATAATTCCTACAATCGCAAACCCTGAATTCACCATGTGCGAACTTGTCATACTAACTTATCACGTTTTCACGATTTAGAACACGATCAATTGTGGGAGTGACGAGTGAAAGTTTAGAGTACGTTCGACGGGCGGTGCTTTGGCAACCGAGGCCGCTAACATGTGCCCAGATGTGCCCGCAATCGATGCGCTACGTTACTGTAGTTACTTGCAGTGCATCCATTCGTTCACGTCGTAATTCTCATCATGTTTCCATCATTTTAATTCCTTCCTCTACTTTTTTCATCCTTCTTCATCTCGCTCGCGTTGTGCAGTCAACAAATTCGATTTGCTTCAGTTTTTCCTAAGTGTTTTCCCTTGGGCTCCTTTATCCGGGCGTCAGTATCGCTGATCTCTCGCAGCTGTTACGGGGCTATTCAATACTGACACTTTTATCCCAGCCGCGTCGGTCCCAGCCTTCAAGACTATCACTTTACTGAGACGCTCCCTTCTCCGAACCTCCCTTCCCTTGTCCAGGGCTGGTCTTATAGCAGACTGTGACGCATGAAACTCCACGGAGTTTAGCCCTAACCTTTCACTTACCCGCACTAGAAACTGCAAGCTGGAACTCTGATTGGGACGGTATTAAAGTGAATTTTTTTATTTGAATGTTTGTATGAAATACGGTTTCTTCCATTCCACAAAACTTATTAGGCTAAATAAAACATATATTTATATATATGTTTCAATGTTTCATATATTAATAAATATAAAATATATTTAACATATATTTTTACAGCTTGTGTATTTCCAATGAAATTTTCTTATCAGAACAAAAATAATACTAGTTTTTTTACAGAATTTTGATACTTTTATAAAAACCTCACTCAATGAGAGTGATGATTGAATTCATATTTTAAGAGAACTTTGCTTCTATTTTCACCTGGAGGATTGTAGTTATTCCCCATGCGTCTTTTTGGCATCATGGGCAACAAGAACGTTCACAGCAAATGCAAATGTTCGACAAACAAGTCTCAGGACCGCTGCTCCTCTCCCAAAATGTCTCCGCTTTCAAATTTGGAGGCGATTGATTCTTCAGCTGACAGCGACAGGGCGTCGTGCTTTCTTGCAAGCGGCCATGACGTGGCAGCAGTTCAAGATAATGTTGAAGATGTCCCTACAAGTTCACATTCTATATCGAAAGACCAACGGATTTTGATGAATGCCGAAGAATCTGGTGACTGTTACGCTAAAGATAATACTTGTTATGTTCCATCTTCGGTTATCGAGAACGAAGCAGCAGCTACGGTCGATGAAACTGAAAATTCTGTAGAAATTTTATCCGTCACAAACTTGACTGCGTCACACAATCCCCATCGAATACATCCGTCCCGGGCTGTGCCTGTCATATCCTGTTCATCCACAAGACCGACTGCATCTTCAGGCAACTCCTCCAAGCTGTCGAGTTTTTTTGTCCGACGAAGCCAATCTTTGAGCCTGCACCGTCCCTCTCAAGTCACGCCTGAGAAGCCCTTTGCAAGGCCGTCGTCTCCCTCACTCCAGCATGGTCGTGAAGCAGCCCCTTGTCCCTCTGATGCTGCCAACCGACCACTCGCACCCTCTCATGTTCTTCCTCCTCATGGCCAGTCATCGTGTTCTGGCCAACGCTCGGCAAAAAACGGTGACTGTAACTTTTCCGAGATTTCCTGTGCTGCTTCAACCGTCCATGAAAACTTGTCCGAAGCAGATAGTTGTAACGCGACGTCGGATAATGAGTCTAGTCGAAGAAATAGTTCGCTTGTTCCACTGTGGGTCACCTCTGATCAAGAAAATAATGGCATGGATCATAATGATGCCGTTGATTCTGGCTTGGGTGATGCCAAAACAGATAGCGTTGTTTCTAAAACCGTAGAGGTTATTGCAGGAGAATATGTGAATAACTCTAGCAACAATCAAAGAGGATCTGCCAGTCTCTCATTATATTCAGCGAAAAATAAGCGCCCTCTGGTGCTTCCGCTGCAACATTCCCTGAACGATCCCAGTAGTCTATCAATTAATTCTTCAACGGCGTATCAGCCTTCTTTGTATCCTGCTGCCGACCCTTGTAAGCAATTCCACTCACGCACTCTTGGTAAGCGAATTGTTGGCTGCAATCAGAGACTCACGGCGGGCCAGTACAATTCTCTAGCAACTAGAGGACATTTTGGTCGCAGCACTCGAGTGCAACCTCCATGTGTCAACCTTAATTCACCAGAATCTAAATTTGAAGTTAGACCGTCCATAATTGGTGATTTAAGTGGCAAATCGCAGACCATCAGTAATCGTAACGATATCAACACGTACGAAAATTTTAATTCGCATATTATGCGCCGAACTTTAAATCACAACCAACAAAACTCGGTAACTTCTGGTCGTCAGTTTCTGAGTTTCGGTAAACAAAGCACTTCAGGGACCAGGAAAATTACTCCTGCTTCAAGCATCGGAAAAATTCAAGAACAAACTGCTGTGCAAAGTTCGTCGTGGATTGTTCCTACGAAACAGTATACCAACGTTGTGCATTGTCAAAGGTAGCCAACAGTCTTCCTTTTTTTAATTTTTTGGAAAAGAAAATGTGACTTTGTATTAAAAAATCTAGATCGCTTGGAATATTTTTTTGGACTTCTGTGTCATCTGTCATTACTGCAGAATGTGTTTTTCGTTTGTCATTCACGCTATAGAAATCTGCTTAGTAAATTCATTGTTTTCATCATTATTTAGCTACATTTATCGGAGCCCGATTGCCATTTACGGTGAAATGAACGTGGTTGCCATATCTCCACTTCATTTTAACCAATTTATATGCTCGTTTCTTTTCTTCAATACTGAGCCTATTGAATACTTGGTCTCAAATTTATTTTCATAACTGGATAACACTTTGTGACTTAGTGAGATTATAACATGTGAATTATCACCTTCAACAAACAATTAAACCCATATTTTTCTCTTTACAGGTACGTGTGGGACTCGTAATACATGGACTGGTTCCATGAAACCCCGGTTGCCCTGGTAATGTATATCATCTTTCACGTAAATTCAGTCGAAATTTTATTGGTTGATCACGCGATTAATATATAATTTATTACTGTACTATAAATATCTTGAATTTAATTACAATACAACTTACTTAGAAGTGAAGATCTGTACTATGAATGACATCCTTAGCAGTGGTCATTCACTGGGACGTGTGCGCATGTATGCTACGGTGCTTGCAAGTCATGGCATGACGTGTGTGGTGCGCATGAAGCGTATCATAACATGCAACATTTATGAATGCCCTGACGCATGGCACTGTGCCAATCTCTGTGTCTGAGGCGCGCTTATTAGCTACCCAAACACGCTAAATATCGCTCATTGTGCCCCGGCCTCGTTGTCATTATGCATGCTTCATGTCCGCAATAATGAGATAATTTTGTGACACTGGTAATTATTGCTTAATTAGGAAGTTTTTTCATGAAATGACAGCTGGTTGACACGGATATCTTGTATTAATTAATTACAAATAATTTGTATATTTACTGACTAAATTTTGTGTGTGTAGTTTTTCGATTCGAACGTGTTATATGATCCGCGTGCCCCAACACTATTTAATTTTATAGAAATGAGACACAGGCCGCTGACAGGCGTTAGACGTGTGCCCGCTCCTAAATGTTCTATGTAAAATCAGATCCGTAATTAGGGTTTTAACATGAAACATGAACTCATAGTGCTTGCAACTTAAATAGTCTTATTTAAGGTATTAATAGGTAGCCTTCTGCCTTATAGCCTAGAAAAAGCTGTGTGGCTTGTGGCTTCACTCATTTTGAGCCTAATGTGATGGGAGTAGCTGTGAAATTGGATTAGGCGCAACCACAATCCGGCTTCCGGCATCCCAACAAACAAATGCAAGTCTTAACAAATAATAGGGAAATAAATATCTTGCCTGTAATTATCATAGAGCTTGTCAGAACGTCTTTCATCTTCTGACATTCCCTTCATCAATATAATGTAAATGTGTATGATGACGTAGGGGATTGTAAAAATCCCTACAATGATATTATTGCAGGGATTTCATTATCCTTCATAACACGTTATCTCAACAATGTTCAGTGACATCAGCATTATGATACAAAAAATAGATACTTTTTTTTTGTCATGTTGATGTATCCATCCCTTTGATGCAAGTACAGAAGCGACTTCATCTCTTGGCAATCAACGCAACCCGAAAAATTGAATTGCCCTGGCCTAGTAACTCAATTAGTGAACGGCCTATCATCAATTCTGTGCAATGGTGTGTGGATTGGCCGGCATTGTCCAGAGAGAACATAGCATATATGAGTGTGCGATCACTAGAAATTTTTATTCAAAGCTGACTTTTGTAAGCGTTCAGTGTTTAATTCTGTACTCACACCTTAATTCGATGATGAAGTTGACTGTGCCGAGATGTGTTGACACAAAATTATAATGATAATTTTGAATAAATTTCCATATGAGAGCTTACTCATGATATTCTGGTAATTTATCACAATGATGTTGATCAAAACAATAATTTTTACTTGTGAAATTTTGCGAGAAAATGCGGAAAAAATAGTTATATTTGTTATGTGCTTATTTACCTGTGAAATTTTGCGAGAAAAATAGTTATATTTGTTATATGTGCTCATCAACAGAGCTATTAATAACGCTTTGAGTCGCTCAATGTGCAGCAGCGACGCCCACAGCGACGACCGCAGCTGTCAAATGGAGTGCCACAATGAAGTTGATAAAAAAAATTATTTTTACTTGTGAAATTTTGCGAGAAAATGCGAAAAAATAGGTATATTTGTTATGTGCTCATCAACGGAGCTATTAATAACGCTTTGAGTCGCTCAATGTGCAGCACTGACGCCCACAGCGACGACCGCAGCTGTCAAATGGAGCGCTTTGCTCTCGCGTTATCGCCGAGTCGAGACGACTACGATGGCTAGAAATAAACATACGTGTTCTGCACGATGCCGGCCGGAAGAGTTCACTGAGAAACGCCGAGCTTTGATACCACACTGATTTCTTATTTACTGTCACTATAATTTTTTTGGTGTCTCAAGAATTTAGTTGTTTTAGCTGAACGGTGGCACGTTCTTTTCACACTCAGCTGAGTCTTTCAAAAATGTTAAAAACGTCCTTGCACATTCAGTGCCTAAATTGAAAAATTTTGAAATTGCATGTTTAATATCCGAATTAAGATGATATAAATATTCCAACTCATTGGCTACATACACACAGCTACTCTTCCATAACAACACTTGCGCGTTAATTGAGAGTTGCCTGTTGATTATATTTTTAGATATGAAAACAGAACAGTGAGCTTATAGTTGTGCCTCAATGCGACCCACGGACGGCATGGTCAGGCGCACGTACGTCAGCGTACGCTTTGCCGCACTTACGCACGTGCGTACGCTGGTGTATACGCACGTCAGCGCACGCCAGCAGCGCGGCGCTCGTCTCGATGGCGCTGCGTCATGCGTCTAAGTACGGCGCACGCTAGCTGCATTCAGTGAAATTAGTGATGCTTTGTCCAAATATCGATGCATTTTTTGTTTTTGTTCATGTGTGGGCCCTCTTTGTACAGAAAATGTGTCAGTATTTGAAGAGTATGAACAATCCATTTTTCAGAGCGTGTGTTCCGTAGAGCATTTTCATTGCGCAGCGCACACTTTTTAAACTTTATTTTTAATAATCTTCACCACGAATTTCATTTACACTTGTTTTTACTGTTCAGGCCCAAAATTTAGTATACTGTAAATGAATTCTTATAGTGTGTTTTCCTACGTTTGGAAAGTGCCTGCCATTTAATTTTGAATTCCGAGCGCACAAGCCGAGTCAACATCGTTAAAGGCGTTTAAGCCGGCCGCTCGTGTTCACCAACAGAACTCTAACGTCTATCTCAGGCCCGGCTCCGTTCCGACTCGATTGTTCTGTTTTAGACGAGCTCTGTGAACGATACCGTAGAATTGTTATGCCTCCCTCATTGCCCGAGGAAGAGTTTTTCTTTGCGATGACTTTGTGTTTCGGCGGCTTTATGGAGGAGTTTTGAAAAATTCTATAGCTCGTTTTTTCCCGGGTTTCCAAATGCTCGTGAAATTCCAGCGATCATTCGTTTTTAATCTTAAGGGAATATTTTAACTTTCAATGTATTGCTAAAATTCTGTTTGGTTTTGATAAATCCACTGGGTAATTGAATCAGAGCAATTGGACCTATTGTTATCTTGTTCGTAATGAATGACGTAATGAATCCTAATATTATAGATTCTTTTTGTGCCGGTAATCTGTTAGTAGTCCTAAATGATTCATGTCTTACCAACATTGTCTAACCATTGCTATTGAAATTCCTTAGATCTCCTCCATGCCTTCACTCTTCTTCACTTAAACGATATGAGCGTCGTTTTTTTCTAAGTTCGTCACATTTTCCATAAAATTCGGGCTCGAGTACTCGGTCGACTTAACAGCTTTAAGTGCATCGTAAACCCTAATCGATGAATGTCTAGCACCGCTGCTTTAAACTGCTGTTTTCCAAGAACTTTAGCTAACTAGAATCGTTGTCTTGACCATCACAAGCACGGAAGCATAAAACTTCGTGATGAATTATTCAACTTCAGGCTCCTCATCGTCCGGCTTTCAGTTAGTGGATGTGTTCTCGATTCAATACTTCCGTCGTAGAGAATTATTTTTTCTCAAGACTAGCGAATCTCAATTCTTCTCTAAACTTTAGTATTGCACTGACCCATTTTCTAAAAGTCTTGGAATAAATTTTACTTTCATTCGGTTACCTTTAAAGTAATAAAACGATCAGAGAGGCGGCGTCAATTGCGGTTAATACAACCTTGTTAGAAGAAAAATATTATGAAATAATTATTGTTATATTATATTATTATATTATATTATTATTATAATATATTATATTGTTATTATATATTATAGTATTATTGTTGAATTTTGAATAACAGTATTTGCGTTATAGATGCCAAAATATTTACAAAGTCATGAAAAATTTTAAAGAGAAAAATAATTGAAATTGCGAGTGTAGCGAGGAAATTCAGCAAAGCAATTGCTCTATTTTAAGCTAGCTCATTATGCTAGTATTGAAATTATTGATTAATTTATTTTTGCCAAATCGCCCCACCTTCCCATCGATAATGTGTGCTGGAAGCGAAAGTCGTTTTTGTGCGATCTTTTTATGCAGAAATAACCATGATTTTTGAAGCTGTTAAAGGGGTAATTCCAAATGACACAGACCTGAACATAGTAGATCAGACCTGAACGAAATATGATCGAATCTCTTTTGCTCTGCCCTTCCAGTACTAAAAATGTTCGCCATGAGTTTTTTACGGCTATTTATTTAGTTAATGGAAGTATGTATTACTTAGCGAATTTTATCATCAATGCAATCTTTGAGAGCTTACTCTATATCAAATATCTAGCATACTCTATTAAATCGAACGTTATTTGGAGCGTCATCTGTTTACATTTATTTTGAAATAAGTAGGCAGGAAATTGACAATTTCAAGTCCGGCTATTCATATAAATGCTTTATTCACACGCCTTCAGCGAAATTTTCAGCGAAGCAAATTTAATGAAATGCGGCAAGTGTTACGAGTTTCGCTGCGTCGCCGGCATCAGCATTCACTTCAATCTTCACCACCACCACCACAGACACCACCACCACCACCACAGCCGCATTTTGTCAGTTTTCCAATGATGAGCTTCCTGAGAAAAGCACAGAAAATGGTCTGTGCTGGGCCTTTTTAGTCGCTCGCTGAAGGTAGCGTGCGGTATCTCGTCGCGTAAGGCTGCTGTGTCTCTTCAAAGCGCCTTGCTTCTTTCTGAGTCGTGAAGCACGTTATTGTCACTCTGGCTGTCCATTTCCTATTGTTGTATGCATTGTCTACATCTTTTTCTGGATGAACGTTTGTGCGTTTTAGTAGTGGATCCATGTTTGTAATTGTCGATATTTGTTGTGTTGTAGAAAACACATACGAACGAGTTCACACTGAATATCTCTTTTTTCACGCAAACCACCAAATTTTATCTGTCGCATGTTCCCCTACTTCTGGACCAATAATACCCTAAATCAAATCACATAATCGTATATTTAATGAACTACTAAACTACTGTTCCGTGTACATCTAAAGAGATAATTAATTCGAGTAAACAGTGATTAGGTTGTTTCTGTACGCTTAGAACAGCTTTATTGTATAAATTACAGCATCATTCAGAAATGCGTTGGTAAATCGAATTAAAAAGTTATAGTATAGTAGTATAGTATAGTATCTTCGGCATTAAATAAATAGGCCTGGATAGGCCTGTCACCGATTCTTGTACTTTTCTTGACTAGACTGGCCTTACGGACGGGTTATGAATAATCACAGCTCATCACATGAATGCCTTTAATTCGACGCTCACTCCCGTCACTTAGCTGGAACTAACATTATGTGTATACCATGCGTCGTGTAATTTCGAACCCTCATTGAAATCATCCTAAAGTTTAAGCTGCTTTTGCTAATATTTGATTTAAAGAAAATATTTATTTTCTAATAATAAATAGTTAAAAATAAATATAAATAAACATAGGTAATAGTTTCCATATGAAGTGAAAATCTTGAAGACTTGCATGTTCATGTTTTTCTGAACTCATATGTATATTTGATGTGTAATTATGTATTTGTTATTATAATCCAATAAAACGATATTCGTTATGAAACCAACTATATAAAAAATATAATCGTTGTTTGTAATTGCACTATATTCTCTAGTGTACTACTGTTAACTTATCATAGCATTTAATATCAAAATGCGGCATTTATTACCAATGAATACGATGGTTACGGCGCCCAATAAGGCAAACAGCAATACTTTTCGGCGAACAGAATACATTTTGGTAAACGAACTTTTGCTTTCAGTCGAAAAATAGATATAGTTTAGTGGATGTGTTCTCGATTCAATACTTCCGTCGTAGAGAATTATTTTTTCTCAAGACTAGCGAATCTCAATTCTTCTCTAAACTTTAGTATTGCACTGACCCATTTTCTAAAAGTCTTGGAATAAATTTTACTTTCATTCGGTTACCTTTAAAGTAATAAAACGATCAGAGAGGCGGCGTCAATTGCGGTTAATACAACCTTGTTAGAAGAAAAATATTATGAAATAATTATTGTTATATTATATTATTATATTATATTATTATTATAATATATTATATTGTTATTATATATTATAGTATTATTGTTGAATTTTGAATAACAGTATTTGCGTTATAGATGCCAAAATATTTACAAAGTCATGAAAAATTTTAAAGAGAAAAATAATTGAAATTGCGAGTGTAGCGAGGAAATTCAGCAAAGCAATTGCTCTATTTTAAGCTAGCTCATTATGCTAGTATTGAAATTATTGATTAATTTATTTTTGCCAAATCGCCCCACCTTCCCATCGATAATGTGTGCTGGAAGCGAAAGTCGTTTTTGTGCGATCTTTTTATGCAGAAATAACCATGATTTTTGAAGCTGTTAAAGGGGTAATTCCAAATGACACAGACCTGAACATAGTAGATCAGACCTGAACGAAATATGATCGAATCTCTTTTGCTCTGCCCTTCCAGTACTAAAAATGTTCGCCATGAGTTTTTTACGGCTATTTATTTAGTTAATGGAAGTATGTATTACTTAGCGAATTTTATCATCAATGCAATCTTTGAGAGCTTACTCTATATCAAATATCTAGCATACTCTATTAAATCGAACGTTATTTGGAGCGTCATCTGTTTACATTTATTTTGAAATAAGTAGGCAGGAAATTGACAATTTCAAGTCCGGCTATTCATATAAATGCTTTATTCACACGCCTTCAGCGAAATTTTCAGCGAAGCAAATTTAATGAAATGCGGCAAGTGTTACGAGTTTCGCTGCGTCGCCGGCATCAGCATTCACTTCAATCTTCACCACCACCACCACAGACACCACCACCACCACCACAGCCGCATTTTGTCAGTTTTCCAATGATGAGCTTCCTGAGAAAAGCACAGAAAATGGTCTGTGCTGGGCCTTTTTAGTCGCTCGCTGAAGGTAGCGTGCGGTATCTCGTCGCGTAAGGCTGCTGTGTCTCTTCAAAGCGCCTTGCTTCTTTCTGAGTCGTGAAGCACGTTATTGTCACTCTGGCTGTCCATTTCCTATTGTTGTATGCATTGTCTACATCTTTTTCTGGATGAACGTTTGTGCGTTTTAGTAGTGGATCCATGTTTGTAATTGTCGATATTTGTTGTGTTGTAGAAAAGAAGCGATGGGAGAGAGAAATATTGGTTGAGTTACCAGGGTCACTAGACCAAAGGGACGTTCTTTTGAACGTTTTAGAAATTGAATTTTCCTCTCATTTATCACATATTCATATTTTTAGAAACAGTATTTATTGTTAAATTTTGAAGGTAAACTTTGTGTTCGTGAATTACGTCATGAACAGAGTGTGCAAAGTTATTCACCTTTCTAACTCTAACGATTCTCTGAAAAAGACATTGCTCGACAATTTCGTCAGTCATGCTTTCACATTTAGGTACATTCAAAAAATTTATTGCGCCAAAATTTTATAGGTACTTCCATCTATCATATTATTTATTATACCTGTTCAATAATATCAAATTAATAATTCCGTACATAAAATTACTTGAATCGATTGTATAACTATTTTCTCTACAGCCATGCAGCGGGCACCTCGTCATGGCTGCCGCCCCTGGAGAACTGGAGGTGTGGCGGCGCCGTGTTACCTTATGGCTGGGAGGAGGCCACCGACAAGCACGGCAAGACTTACTTCATCAAGTGAGTGCTGCTACTCTTTCTTGCATACACATTTGATGTGATGCTTTGGTTTCAAACATCAAGAGTGACGTTTTGGTTTCACACTTAATTACACCCACGAAAAAATTCATCAAGTGGTCACAGGAGTATAATGGAAATCCTGTATAGATATACAATTTCGCTGACCATCATACTGTTACACATACGAACGAGTTCACACTGAATATCTCTTTTTTCACGCAAACCACCAAATTTTATCTGTCGCATGTTCCCCTACTTCTGGACCAATAATATCCTAAATTAAATCACATAATCGTATATTTAATGAACTACTAAACTACTGTTCCGTGTACATCTAAAGAGATAATTAATTCGAGTAAACAGTGATTAGGTTGTGTCTGTTCGCTCAGAACAGCTTTACTGTTGATACAGTTTTACACAATACATTACAAGGCGAACAGCAATACATTTCGGTGAACGAACTTTTGCTTTCAGTCGAAAAATAGATATAGAAATATGCCAGTTCATTTCTTTTCAACAGTGACTTGATCATATACGCTGAGCTGGTTGATGTATTTAGACTTCGTTGAAGTCTGAATACTTTAACTTATTTAATCTTAGCGCTCATACGCATCAACATTCCACATAGTTTCTTTAAAAATTTGGCCTATGTCATGGGATTAAAGAGGCTTGAATTTTATTCATTCAAATAGTAAGCTCTGACCATTTTATTTCATTTCCTTGATCAGAGAATTTTAAATCTTCGATTTGGTTTTGTAGCTTTAGACACAAATATCTTAATGAATTTTGCTGTAAATATCTCTTTAATTTCCAGTCATTTAAACATTTTTTTTCTAAATACCTCTATAATTTCCAGTCATTTAAACATTTTTTGCTCTAAATATCTATATAATTTCCAGTCATTTAATCATTTTTTGCTCTAACTATCTATATAATTTCCAGTCATTTAAACATTTTTTGCTCTAAATATCTCTTTAATTTCCAGTCATTTAAACATTTTTTGCTCCAAATATCTGCATAATTTCCAGTCATTTAAACATTTTTTGCTCTAAATATCTCTTTATAATTTCCAGTCATTTAAACATTTTTTGCTCTAAATATCTGTATAATTTCCAGTCATTTCAACATTTTTTGCTCTAAATATCTGTATAATTTCGTCATTTAAACATTTTTGCTCGAAATATCTCTTTAATTTTCAGTCATTTAAACATTTTTTTGCTCTAAATATCTCTTTAATTTCCAGTCATTTAAACATTTTTTGCTCTAAATATCTATATAATTTCCAGTCATTTAAACATTTTTTGCTCTAATTATCTCTTTAATTTCCAGCCATTTAAACAAGACTACAACGTACTCCGACCCTCGCAAGGATGACCCGCTGGAGGAACCTCCTAAGCCCCGCACCGTAACCCTGTCGCGTCACCAGGACATGGGCTTCGGGTTCGTCGCCGGGTCTGAGAAACCAGTCATCGTCAGGTTAGCGCCTATTAAAATAATCATTATAAATTTGTCATTCAGTGATTATTGATTATGTGATTATTATTATATTCGCCATATTAACATTTTAGTTATTCCAAACTATAAGGAAATTTTTTAATGTTATTAATTTTTTATTCTGAAGTAAGTGGCAAGAAGTTTGCCGACACTTTTTTAACTTCCAAATAAATTAATACCCCAGTTAATAGTTATAATTTTAAATTTATTGCACTTCCGTTTGCTTGGATATCGCCTTTGTCTTGAAAATCTGATCATTCCCTTGCCTGTGCTGTTAGCACAACCCCATCGATCGATGCATTGTGTGAGGCGGCAAGGGCCTGGGATCTCTCGCTAACAGTTCAATATCGGAAATCTGTGGAGAAAACGGCAGATATCGGCGGCACTGCTTATCAGACAGAGGATAGCTTGGACTCCATTATTGGTTACAATCAGAGCTTCGGCTTGCTATCCTACAGAGCTCATGCCATCTGTTATCGTAGCCTCCAATCTTTGCACTCCCATTGCCTGATTTGCAAGAATTGTTCGCCATTTGCGTTGTGGCTGCCTTGTATAACACTAAGTGAAGTCTTTTCGATCTGATGCGGACAGTGCTGTCTTAGCAAGCCAGTATTCAAATTCCGCAATCAGATCCACATCTAATTTACATGAAAGTTTCCCACGCTTTTTCGAAAAGTGCACACTCTTCATCAGCACTATTAAAAAATTTAATCTTTCCGCTTGCAGATAAGTCTGTGACCCCGTATTCATATCATGATCGAATTTTGATATGATGACCAATTTGCAAGAGATTCTCGTTTGCTTTAGAAAGCAAGTTTTTTGGACGGTAGACTTCTCGTAATTCACTTGTTGGCTTACAGGTTCGTGACTGAGGGCGGGCCAAGCGAAGATCTGCTGCTGCCCGGCGATCAAATCTTGGAGATCAACGGCGAGGACGTGAAGAAGGCGCCACGGGACCACGTCATCCAGCTCGTCAGGTCCTGCAAGGAAACCGTAACTCTCACCGTCACACAGCCGCCTCTAGATAACGTGAGTCTAACGCCGCCTCTCGATAACGTGAGTCTAACGCCGCCTCTCGATAACGTGAGTCTAACGCCGCCTCTCGATAACGTGAGTCTAACGCCGCCTCTCGATAACGTGAGTCTAACGCCGCCTCTCGATAACGTGAGTCTAACGCCGCCTCTAGATAACGTGAGTCTAACGCCGCCTCTCGATAACGTGAATCTAACGCCGCCTCTAGATAACGTAAGTCTAACGCCGCCTCTCGATAACGTGAGTCTATCATAAGGGAATGAAAGAATTGCTTCCATTAATCTCGTTAGGTTCCTGCACAAAAATGCGGAGCAACTGCCCCTCTTCGCTCGTATTCAATTTCAACCGAAGGATGAAGGTCCCATCACATTCTCCCCTCACTAATAAATGGGCTCTCTTTTTCTGTATAAATAATAAAGTAAGCTATAAATAAGTGAGCAATGCTATCAGACGTTCAGTGCGTGCCGAATTAGGTTTCTCCTTGAATTAAATTAGGTGTCTCTTTGAATTATTTTTTACAAATTATTCATAATGTTATGCAGATAGCTTTTTTCCACCGCTTGTATTCTAATTACAATTTTTTGGACTTGAATGGTAGTCGGCTCGGAAGTCTGCCCTGCTGAGTGCGGCGAAGAAGCAGCGGCTCAAGAGCAACCCTTCACGGGTGCGCTTTGCTGAGAGCGTCCATATCAACGGCACGGTCGGCACCGCTGAAGTTGTAAGTTGAAAATAAGCGAACAAAAGAATTTTTCATATAATTAATATATTTTCACATAATACATTGTTATCATATAATTACCGGTAATACAATTTGAGGTGACTTTACACTGATCGTCATCATAATGAATACTGCTTGCCTGACGTAATTATACATGATAACAAAGTTTTTTATTTATTTCGCACTTAATGCAGTCGTTAATCTTGTTGTCGTATTTGATCTTGTTTCGATCTGAAAATGTTATCAGAAATATTGACTAGCCGTACAAAAATGGTCATACTGTAGCAAAAAAATGATAGCACTAAGTTTTCTAGCATCTTCGAATTTTCATCATGGTCCTAATAAATATTTTCAGCATTATCCCTGAAAAAATTGCGATTTTTTTATACCACTGTTAACATAAAATTATGATTTGCAGCCGAACCTGAGCTCTTCCGAGTCCACGACGCCGTTCATGCCCAACGTCCTCAAAGTCTTCCTGGAAAATGGCCAAACGAAATCATTCAAGTACGACTCAAGCACCACCGTGGGTGACGTGCTCGACAGCTTACATCAGAAGCTGGGCATCAAGTGCCCTGGGTATTTCTCTCTCGTCGTCGAGCATGTCAAGAGTCTGCGCAGGAACAAGCTCACTATTCTCGACCCTGCCGAGACTTTGACAAGGGTGGGTTAGGATTTACATTGAAAAATGTACACGTATTGTATCTAAAGTACTAGTCGAGAAAAGTACAAGAATCGCGACAGGCCTATTCTTCAATGCCAAAGATACTGTACTATATTATACTATACAATACCATACTATACCGGTACTATACCATACTATACTATACTATAATATACTATACTATACTATACTATACTATAATATACTATACTATACTATACTATACTATACTATACTAAATAATAAGTTTATCCATAATTCCGATTTTAGCGACCAATATAGTAATATTAATATTTTTACTGTGGGAATTTTAGAACTATTTGGTGAAACTAGAAATTTTCTCGGTAATTTCACTACGAATTTCATCGGTTGCATTCAATTTTAGCTTTCGGTGTCTGGAAAAATTAATTTAAGTCTCTCAGTTCGTTGTACTATCAATTTCTCTTGCTCTTTCAGTATAACGAAAAATATCCTTGTTCTTTTTTGCTTTAGAAAATAAGTGAATCTTCAAATAACTAACTATATAAGTAAATAACTTTAATAACTAAATAAATAATTAAATAAATAACTAACTGAATAATTTTTTTGAAAATTGACAAAATTGTTGTTTCGTCACTTTGTAATTCCGTTCTGAAACAATATTTAATTTTATCTANCCGTGGTTCTGTCTACCATCAGGTCCGTGGTTCTGTCTACCATCAGGTCCGTGGTTCTGTCTACCATCAGGTCCGTGGTTCTGTCTACCATCAGGTCTGTGGTTCTGTCTACCATCAGGTCCCATACTTTCAAAGAAAGTTAAGAGATCGTAAGTTCATCGGCCAATCATTGACGGCCTTTCAAGCCAAATCCACCAATCATAGACAAGAAAATAGCACGTAAGTACTTACGTTTACTTAGCGAATTTTGAAAGTATGGCCCCTGGTCCGTGGTTCTGTCTACCATCAGGTCCGTGGTTCTGTCTACCATCAGGTCTGTGGTTCTGTCTACCATCAGGTCCGCGGTTCTGTCTACCATCAGGTCCGTGGTTCTGTCTACCATCAGGTCCGTGGTTCTGTCTACCATCAGGTCAGTGGTTCTGTCTACCATCAGGTCTGTGGTTCTGTCTACCATCAGGTCCGTGGTTCTGTCTACCATCAGGTCTGTGGTTCTGTCTACCATCAGGTCCGTTGTTCTGTCTACCATACTTTAACAGCGCAGCAACCATTATTCACTTGTTCAGCTGCATGAGATGATTAAAAAATATTTTTATTTAAGAAATAATAAAATATTTTATTTTATCGTGCAGTGCTGCAACAACGTGGTGATTAAAAAAATATTTTTATTTAAAAGATAATTAAAAAATATTATATCGTGCAGTGCTGCAACGACGTGGTACAGGAGCGCTTCTCCCCGGAGCTGAAGAGCGACGTGGCTCTTCGTTTAGCGGCGCTGCACATCCAGCAACACTCCATCACCAACGGCGTCGCCAGCAGCAAGATTAGCGTCAAGACCGTCGAGTGAGTGACTTCTTCAAACTATATTACATCTCACTCGTAATTAACATTAACAATCAGTATAATCATTTAGCTTCGTAAATCAAGATTTAAGTGCTGACCAAATTTAAGATTCATTTCCACAAGATGTGTTAAGTTGACTCTTCAAACTAAATTAAATCTCACTCGTCTCGTAATTAACATTAACAATCAGTATAATCATTTAGCTACGTTTAAATTTAAATGCTGATCAAATTTAACATGCATTTCCGCAAGATGCTTTAAGTTTATGTTGACTCAGATTTCTTTTGAGTTTTCAACTTGTTGTTCCGTTTCAAACATAACAAGTTCTCTAGCTTTTTCGATTGAATTCGTTTGCTCGTTGGATTAATTTTCTATGACAGCACATTTATCCGTTGTTTGTTTTTTTCTTGTATGAATAATTTTCCGTTACCCCATCAGTCATCAACCGAAATTAGTTATAATGTGTTTTATTTTTCCATTTAGTTTTCGTTCTTTCGATTATATTTTTGTTCAAGAAAATTCAGCTTTGAACCTGTCCACTGGTTGCTTAGCCAAGCCTTTTAATCTCTGAATAAACTTTTTGTTCAAGAAAATTCAGCTTTGCCTTTTAATCTCTGAATAAATTCATTTACTTCCAGACGAGAGTTTGGCCTGGAAAGATTTCTACCGCCCAGTTTACTGGACGGCATGAGAAGGAAGGAGCTACGGAAGCTGCTGTCGCATCTCCTGAAGGTGCAGGCGGGTGCCGCGGCCTCTGCGGGTCAGAAGAATGTGCCGGCACTGCAGCCCAAGCTGCACTATCTTAAAATAATCGGCGAACTTCCATCTTATGGAGCAAAATGCTTCAGCGGATGCGTCATGGTTAGTGTGACCACCAATTAGAGGTAATTTAATTAGAGGTAATTTAATTAGAGGTAATTTTTAAGCTGCACTATCTTAAAATAATCGGCGAGCTTCCATCTTATGGAGCAAAATGCTTCAGCGGATGCGTCATGGTTAGTGTGACCACCAATTAGAGGTAATTTAAATGATACCGATAAATAAATGACAATTTAAATAAGTCACTTTACATACTAATTTGTAGGCATTTGGAATTTACCGATAATTTGAATCGGGATCGGCAGAACTGCAGGAAACGCAAAATCTACCCGCAATGTACAGTATCGATTCGGTGCCGATTTCAAATTAAAATTGTGCATAATACCTAATTAATGTACTTCTTCTCAGTCGTTCGTAAAATGAAGAATGATTGTAAACCTATATTCAAATTGAGTTTTTGTTTAACAAATTTGCTGCTCGCCAAACAAACCCATGTTGCATTAATACTTGTTTCTTTTTTTCTGATTTGATGAAAAATTGTCTTAATTTATTTTTTCCTCGTGTCGCCCAGGAGGCCAATCAAGAGAGCGTAATCCTGATAAGCCCTCGCTTTGGCATCAGTCAGATCACAGGCATCAGAAATGCTATGGTGAGGATCTAGCGATTGTTCAGTAAAATATTGCCTCTCAACAGGCAGAGCCATCGTATTGAATTAACCGATTGTTAATTTCTTCTCTCATCTCTCCAACTTATTGCATCTCAACATTGATTATCAAGTCATTTACTGTATATCAGACGGTTTTCTTGGATCATGCGATCGGATACGAATAAACTATTCCGAAAATGTTGTCAGAATAAAATAAATCGTAGCAAGCTAAGCGGATACAACTTAACTATTCCAGAAATATTGTCAGATTAAAATAAATCGTAGCGAGGTAATAATGATGTATTTATCAGCCTGAAGCGCTGTGCGACATCGACCAGATCACCGGCCTGGTCGTGTCCAGAGAAGAGGACAACATAAGCCTTAAGGTCGACATCGCTCTTAAGGATCCTGACAAAGAGGTATGTACTTCACACATCCTGCCTCGTTCTATTGGATATATGAACCGTTTTTTCAAGTTATAGAACCATTTACAGTTACTGTAACTTTAATCAATCCACGAATTGGGAAGGTACATCCAATGAAATCAAATTTATGCGGTGCAGTTAAAACTAACGAAAAATTTTCAATTCGTTGCACTGAGCAAAGCTGAAAAGCATTTCTGATGTAAAAATCAATTTGTATTCCGGCACAATAAAAGTAACTGAATTTTCGGTTAGTGTTTGTTACAACGTATTAAGAAGCTCATCGTTTTGTAGAATTTTATTAACCAATTCGTTCTTATGCTCAGCGTGTTATGAATATTTATAAATTAGTTTGTTCAGAAGCTCAGCGCTTCTTTGAACTTTGTGATGCAATTCGTGCAGAAGTTCGTCGGGACGTTGAGAAAAACTAGTGAGCGCAAAATGACTTGCACTGATGGTTGCCGCCACGTACGACAACTTTATAATGTTCTCTGTTGCATACAAACGTCCTCAGGTTGCTACACTCAATAGTTTACGTATAATTTAAGTTGAAAGTTATGTTCCCGGAGAGTGACATACGACGCGACGGTTAAGGGTTAAGTTATGTATCACATTTATTGCGGCTTTAATAGATCCACAAATTAGAAAGATACATCGAAATAAATATAACTTGTAGAGTGAAGTAAAAACCAGCGGAAATTTTTCAATTTGTTGCACTGAGCAAGGCTGAAAAGCATTTCTGAAGTAAAAATCAATTTGTATTCTCACACAATAAATGTAACTCTGAATTTACGGTTGGTGTTCGTTACAATGTATTAAAAAGCTCATCGTTTTGTTGAATTTTATGAAGTAATTTGTTCAGAAGCTCAGCTTGTTTTGTTGAATTTTATTAAGCAATTCATTCAGAAGCTCAGCGTTTTGTTGAATTTTATGAAGTAATTTATTAGAAGCTCAGCGTTTTGTTGAATTTTATGAAGTAATTCATTCAGAATCTCATCGTTTTGTTGAATTTTATGAAGTAATTCATTCAGAAGCTCAGCGTTTTGTTGAATTTTATGAAGTAATTTGTTCAGAAGCTCAGCTTGTTTTGTTGAATTTTATTAAGTAATTCGTTCAAATGTTTAGCGTGGTATGAATATTTATAAATTAGTTTGTTCAGAAGCTCAGCGCTTCTTTGAACTTTGTGATGCAATTCGTGCAGAAGTTCGTCGGGACGTTGAGAAAATAAAATGTTTCTTGCGGAAGCTCAGCGAGAGCTGAAAATAATAAATTAATTTACTCTGAACCTCAAAGTTAGCTTAAACTAATAAAGTAATTCACTCAGTAGCTAAGCAGAACTCTGAAAATAAAAGAGTATTTTGCTCAGCAGTTAAGCGTGACGCTATAATAAAAAAGGGTATTTTGCTCAGAAGCGGAGCGTGACGCTATAATAAAAAAGGGTATTTTGCTCAGAAGCTGATCGTGACGCTCTAAATAAAAGGGTATTTTGCTCAGAAGCTGAGCGTGACGCTCTAAATAAAAGGGTATTTTGCTCAGAAGCTGAGCGCTGTCTCTTATACACATCTAGATGTGTATAAGAGACAGGCTCTAAATAAAAGCGTATTTTGCTCAGAAGCTGAGCGTGACGCTTATAATAAAAAAGGGCATTTTGCTCAGAAGCTGAGCGTGACGCTTATAATAAAAAAGGGTATTTTGCTCAGAAGTTGAGCGTGATGCTCTTAATAGAAGCGTATTTTGCTCAGAAGCTAAGCGTGAGGTATTTTGCTCAGAAAAGCAATTGCTCTGATGCTCTGAAATGCGTATTTTGCTCAGAAGGTGAGCGTGACGCTTTTAATAAAATGGTATTTTGCTCAGAAGCTGAGCGTGAGGCATTTTGCTCAGAAAAGCAATTGCTCTGATGCTCTGAAATGCGTATTTTGCTCAGAAGTTGAGCGTGACGCTGGAGGAGCGCGACGCAGAGGAGCTGGTGCTGGTGCTGCGCGGCTACTACGCGCTGCTCGCTGAGAAGGCATTGCCTGTGCAGCATCTCAGGGACCAGTTCTGCCCTGATCAGGGTAAGCCTTGAGTCTTTGTGCCTTTATTCATATGAATAAATTGCATAGTGACAAACCAGAGATTTTCTAGAATCAGTTCATTTTTAATTTCCTCATTTACCCAAGATTTAAACCAATTTCTTTCATTTATTAAATTGTACTCTGTATTAATGCTCCGTTGTATTCTGTATTGATGTTCCGATACTTCCATGCTGTATTTCTCAGCATCGTAGTCAAGCGTTTTGGTGCTTGAAAATCTCAACTTTGAAAATCTCAGCAAAAATCTCAAAATCTCAACTCAATCCATAATTCTAAAATACTTTTTACAGAGAAAAATTACATTTATATTAAATAACAACTAAAGAACAAACGCAAAAAATGATTGAAGTTTTAATAAAATATGTTAAATTAATATTAACAACTCACCACACATATTTTGTATACATCGTCCTTCTTCAAATACACGTAAAAATGTGAAAATTGTTATCATTTTTATTATTTGTAAAATTTCATATGATGAAATTTCATTGACATACTCAGTTTCGAAAATAAATAGCAGATTCGAAAATAAATAGCAGAGCACCCCTTAGAAATTGTAATCACAATGGTATCAGTACTTCTGTAGTAAATATTTATTGAATATAAATAGTTATTATTTCTTGCATTTATACACATCTGGTGTTATTTAGTAAATACTTGTTGAATATAAGTTATTATTTCTTGCATTTATACACATCTGGTGTTATTTAGTAAATACTTGTTGAATAATAGTTATTATTTGTTGCATTTATACACATCTGGTGTTATTTATTGCACAGCTCCGCCGTACCACGCGAAGCATCGCGTGCAGACGTCGGCATGGAGCTACGCTACCACGTCTGACGACGTCTCGTCGGCAGCTGACGACACGCGAGGCGAAGTCCCCGACAGAATTGTGGACCTCAGCGTCGCGCCTCCCTACCAAAAACCTCCGCCGGGGTACAAGGTACAAATTCCAGTAAAACAAATCATATTTTTGTGTTTGTGGTTGATAGTCAGCTGGTTTTTCAAATGTTCATTCAACTATACAATTTTTTTATTTTTTACTTATTTGATCAGCGTCGCGCCTCCCTACCAAAAACCTCCGCCGGGGTATAAGGTACAAATTCCAGTAAAACCAATCATATTTTTGTGTTTGTGGTCGTTTTTCCATCTGGTTTTTAAAATGTTCATTCAACTATACAATTTTTTTATTTTTTACTTATTTGATCAGCGTCGCGCCTCCCTACCAAAAACCTCCGCCGGGGTACAAGGTACGAATTCCAGTAAAACCAATCATATTTTTAGCGCATTTTCTCATTTATGGAAAATTGGCGCTATTGTGCTCATCATGGCCGTCCGTCCGTCCGTCCGTCTGTCTGTCCGTTCATGACTTCACGTTTTCGTCCACGAGAAAATGTGCTCTCTGTCACTCACTGCAGTGAGTACTGAGTTATTTTTGTGTTTGTGGTCGATTTTTCAGCTGGTTTTTCTAATTTTTTAGCTGCAATTTTTGTAATTTTTACGTATTCAATTTTCTGATCAGTTTTTTGTTAGGTTATAAAATATTGAAATAAGAATGTGGCATACACAAATATTCTAATGCACGGCATAATGGCAACTGGTAAATAATATTTGTTTTATATAATAAGTGAAATAATGAATCAAACGCAACTGGTAAATAATATTTGCTGTATGAAACGGAGAGTGATATAATAAATCCAACTAAATATAATCAATATCCAAAGAATTTTATGTTGCTGCACCGTAAAAACTTTATAAGAAATAACTCATTAGAATTTTCTATAATTTTCAGGTTCCAAATGGAGTTATCCCTGGCCTCTGTCTAGACGACAACAGCAGCGCCACCTTCAAGTCAGAACTTGACTCTAACATGAACAAAACGTGAGAACCCGATATAGATGAAAGATATATAGATATAGATGAACCAAACTATATCTATATATAGATATAGTTTATATAGGTATATATAAACTATATATATAGTTATAGTTGATATATATATATCAACTGTATATATATAGTTGATATATACTATATCTATATATAGATATAGTTTATATAGTTATATATAAATTATATATATGTTATAGTTGATATATATATATATCAACTGTATATATATAGTTGATATATACTATATCTATATATAGATATAGTTTATATAGTTATATATAAACTATATATATATATATATGGTTGATATATACTATATCTATACATAGATATAGTATATATCTATATCTATATATAGATATAGATGAACCAAACCTAACAGATAAAATTAACAATGTAAAATATAACCAAACGCAGCAAAAATAATCGTTCTACTTTTTAATTACTCTTAATATAATTTTATGCAAATCATTTCAATTTATCGTACTATTCGAAGTATTGGCACTCCAGCCTAAAACCGCATCACTTGTAGAAATTCAACAAGTGGTGAAATTCAACGTATTGAATTTTACGGCAGGAATTCTGTGTACGACAACACGTCAGATGTAGGAACCATCGTCGGCTCTGGCATTCCTTCTCGGTCCACTGGCATTGCTATGAACAACTCTGGCACTCACAGCAGTGGTACCAACATATCAGGCATCAATGGTACCACACTTACCGCAACTTGTGGATACACGGCCACTGCACGTGGTGGTGCTCTGGATCCTGGTACCAAGAAGGTACTTTTTAGCCGCTGCGATGGTGATACGCTGTTCGAAGCCAGGAACGCTGGTGCCGAGGTACTTATAGATCGTGAGCTCCGACATTGATAAGTTTACAAGGCTGCATTTTTGACCTACGAGAATATCATATTTACATTTATGTTCCCAGGTTTATGCAGTCATGTTTGGTATTTAAATATTAAAGATTTAATTTCCTAATATTCATTTTAAATTAACGAGCGAATAGATGGTTTTATGAACCTTTCATGTTGTTAAATAATTCTGTGCACGAATTTTTTATATCGATGCTTTAAACATATGTTCAATAAATTAATATCTAACAATTTATTACTGAAATTTCTATTAAATTTATTGGAAGGTAGATTTCTGAGTGTTGTAGCGAACGATCGTAACCAAATTTTGTGCTTGTAATATTTTTTGTTGATCGTTATAGGTATCTATTGTTGGATTATATCAAATAATAAAGAGCGGCCGTGTTCATTGCCGTTTACGTATTTTCTGTGTGTCACGTTGATTAACAAAATTTATACTTCTCTTTCCCTGCATATTTGGTGAGCAAAGGAATTTTCAAATTTTGATTCATGTCCGTTAACTTCAGTGCCACTAATTTATTGATTAATTTGTCTCCATGTTGATTGCTTATATTTTTAGCGCATTTTCTCATTTATGAAAAAAATGCACTATTGTGCTCGCCATGTCCGTCCGTCTGTCTGTCCGTCCGTGACTTCATGTTTTCTTCGACGAGAAAATACGCTCTCTGTCACTCACTGCAGTGAGTACTGAGTTATATTTTTTTCTCATCAGATGACAAGACGCGTGGCAGAGTTGCAGCAGCAGGCAAGTGAGGCAGAGGCTGCAGCGAGTGACGGAGAGACCACTGACGCTGAGAGCGTCCGCTCCGACGGAAACCAGTACGGCAGACTCAAGCACTCCGACTCCTTGCTGCTACTCACTCAGGTGAACTTCCGTCATGTTTTGATGACTAACACAAATTTAATGCCTCTTCTTTCTCGAAGTAGTTAGAGTAATGTTTACAGAACGGGACTCCAATAAATAAGGATGTATTTTGTATTCCGTCACGTCAAGTTTTGCCGACTAACGCAATTTAATGCCTCTTCTTCTCGAAGTTGTTAGAGTAGTTTTTACAGAACGTGGTTATTATAAAGAAGGATGTATTTTTAGCGATATCGTATAAACATAAGCTGCATGTTGTATAGAGTGCTTCTACTGCCCCATCTTAAAATTAATAATATCAGGAGAGACATTTCTCGAGGAGGCTTGTATCAATTGCATTTCATGCAATATTTCGTTTATTATAAGTTGTATTGGCCGACATTCTAGAAACAATGTTTGTGTTCATTGCAGGGCCAGAAGCTGATTGAAGACTCTCAAGAATATTCGGTGCAGCAACATAATCAACAGCAACAGCAGCAGAGAGGCTCTGGCAGTGACAGCGACAGCATGAGCACTCCGTCCCACAGCCCTGCACACAGGCCAGGTAATACGTAAACCCTGGCATTTCTGAAATCTGGTTCCGTATTCTAGTTTATATTCACTTTTTTGCAGCCTGAATGTTACCACCAGCTGAAACATACGTCCATCTAATGAGAATTTTCTATCTATATCATTTTTCAGTGTTATTTAGTTATGTTCGGCCGTAATATTGTAGTCCATCCTACAAGAACAATGGACCGATTGTAAAATTATCTAATCATTTAACTTTGTTATTGTAAAACGCTTTTTAGATATTTGAGAGATTTTCACCAATTGTTTTAGCATAATTTCTAATCATTTTATTGCCCAAATGGGAAGCGCTTTCTGTACATCATTATTTCCCGCAGGTGCGATATCTGTGAACCAGAACTTCAACTCAAGTCCCGCTGCCCAAACGGCCTCCCCGACTCCCTCGCCCGCCGAGTTGTCGTCGCGTAAAACCAGCGACGCTTCAAGACCTTCGTCAGGCGACATCAAGACGAGCTTCTCCTCCTTCGGGCTGCACTCACCCGACAACTTACCCATCACGGCACAGGCTCGCCAGGACGACCTGCGCTCCCTCATCAGAAAACTCGAAGATAATTCCGGACTTCCCTACACCTTCGCTGAAGGAACTCTGTATCTCGACCCTGATATTATCGACCTCACAATGATCCCTCCTCCAATCACTCCTGATGAGGTTTGTTGTTTCTGTGCATGTCGGTATCTATTGTATTTTGTTCTTGTGTCCCGACTTAGAACATTATTTTGTGCTTTAACTTAACTGACTGAAAGGAGTAAAACATGTCTTTATATAGGAATCTATATGGCTAACATCACTTTTTTTCTGTTTCCGTGTTGTATAGCCTTACCATCATTCCTCTAAATATATGATGCTAGAGGAACCCAACGAAAACATTTAATTCCTTTGGCAGGATTGATATATTTTTATCATGAATACTCGTATTACTGAGATTTTTTACACAACGCCCCCTTTCGTTCTCTGACAAAAAGTAGGCCACATACGAGCATTTTGCGTAATGTTCGTCTGAACCGAAGTTAGATTAGCTCGGTGAGAGATGGGAGCTTTACTCAATAATTTTGTAACATTCCTGTTGTACAGGACGGTGCCCCAAAGCTGCTCCCCGTGTCTCAGATCAGCACGCCTCCCACACCCTTCGCTGACCGGCAAACTCTCGAGAAAGAACTGCTCGCTTTGGAGAAAAGTTCATCCTCAGCTCTCCCCTCAGGTGATCATCTCTGATGACGTTTGTTCGTGTGTTTTAAGAAGCACCATTTTTATTTTATCGACCATAAGAATATCCGTCTCATTCATAGCGTAAAATCTTGTAGCTAACCACAAGTTGGATGAGTTTAATGAGAAGGCTGTGAATCACATAGGCATGGGGCATAAACGTTTCAAATCATGACAAGCCTTGCAAAAGACGCGTTTTCAACTTTAGCCTCGTATTTTTTCACCGTTCAATATATCCCGAACTAATCAACTCAGTATCATCTTTTCTCCTCAATAATTCAAAAATTTATCAGTTGATTCCTCAATTTTTATTGATTCCTCATGCACAGCTCCATCTTAGTGCGTGGATAGTGTCCCATGAATTCTTCATAACAAAATTTATCAGTTGCAGAAAACGCGAGCGGCTCAGCTGGCAGCTGCAGCGCACGAGGCGGTGGGGTCGGGTTACGACTTGTCTGCCTTTATAATCCCGCCGCCGCCAGCGTCCAACGGAAACAATCGTTCATCAGACATAATCAAACGCCTATACGAGGCAAAAGCAGGCATTATTAGAGTGAGTGAATTTTTAGTTTTATTTATTAAGTGGTCTTGGTAGTTTAGATATCTTCTTCGTGGTTTAGTACCCATTTGCAGAAATTTTTTGGTTAGATGAACTTGTTTTTACGTTAGTTGCATCCATTCAAAACAATCGGTCATCAGACATAATCAAACGCCTATACGAGGCAAAAGCAGGCATTATTAGAGTGAGTGAATATGCGATTTTATTTATTAAGTAGTCTTGGTAGTTTTACTAGTTTATTTCTCTTCTTCGTGGTTTAGTACCCATTTGCAAAAATTGTTTGTTTAGATGAACTCGTTTTTACGTTAGTTGCATCCATTTAGTTAGCATTGTGAGCTGCTTGTATCCTTGATTCGCTTTCCATACTATCAATACATTTTTTAATAATGACGAATGCATGAATTTGAATAGTAATTTAATTTGATTTTAAAAGCCGAATTTAAAAGGAATTATGAAATTTAGGTCGTTGGTGACGATGGACTCTTGGGTGGATCCAGAGAAACAGAAAAAGACTTGGACGTCACCGAAGTCCTTCCAAACACCAAAATGTGTTCTACTCTACCCAGCGGAAAAGTAGCGTCTCTTCAAAAGCATTTTGAAGCTCAGAAGCAATGGTCTACTCTAAGTAGAGGTCAAATTAATGTTAATGTTGGATCTGTAAACTCTGATAATTCCTTATCTGTGACAACGCCTAATGTTTCTCTCAATAACGGCTATAGAATAGCTGGCAACCCTCGAAAAATGAGCGAAAAACAACTTTCTCCCGCCGACTCTTCAGGCTACGACAGCCTGCGTTCCGAGAATTCGAACCCACCAAGTGAACTTGACGTGCGACTTGCACAAGCACTCGAAGAAAACGACCAAATGTTCAAAACTTTTAATTCAAGCAAAAGATCTCAAAACGAACAAAATCACTCACCAAATGAAAAAGCTTCGGAATCCATTTCGCCTTCCGTCTCGTCGAGAATACGAAATTTCAATTCTAATATCACTGGCAGCAGCTGTCAAAGATTGGCCAGTTTACCAAGACAACAATCTTTCCCGAACACTGGTAGAAGCGACGTCGAGTCTACGCCTCCTTCTCCGCCTCCACGCTTGCCGGTGACAGGTTTAAAGTCGCCTATTTCACCTCCTCCCTCAGCATCTGCCAGCTACAGAACAAATAGAGACCAGTCTTTTTCATCATCATACAATAGCTTATCAAAATCAGCTTCGCATGGTGATATAGCAAGAAGTTCCCCATCAGTTAATGGTAGATCAGATGGCTCGGTTTCGTCGGAAGATCTGAGACAAGCAAGAGCACTGAACGGATCACCGTCTAAACAAAGCGTTAGGTCCAGCAACGATTCCCTTACCTCTTCCTCTAGTTTAGTGACAGTCAAGAGCGCCTCGCTAAAGAGCTTGGAAGATGAGCCTCCTCCTGAGCTGCCTCCTAGAAACACTGCGAGCAGACCTTCTGCTATGAAGCCTCCTCTGCCTCGTAGCGTCTCTCAGGTAATTCAGTCCTCAAAATTTTGTTTCCACATTTTGATATTGACTGCTTTTATTCCTAAAGATTGTTCGTTGTAGAATTTAATCTGATTTTTTCTCATACTTCTGATGGAAAATACTCAACAATAAATTTTTTGAGAAATTATTGTAATAAATCAGAATTTTCGTAGATGCTCTTTACTATTGATTCTTTTATTCGGTTAAGGTCAAACCAATCATTCGTTGTAGCGCATAACGTTCTCTGCCTGAACTGGCTTCACAGAGTTCTGTTGTAGTTGCTTTTGAGTTGCTGTTTGTTAACGGCAGATTTTTGGCATTGCTATATCGAACGTTTTACAAGGGCTCGTGGCAGTGTGTAAACGCCATGTGCCTTTGTCTTTTATTTTTTGCCTAATTATTGCTAATTATGGTATTTTCTGTACCTACTTCTACGTTTCATGTTCTATGGTAGCGTAAACATTATTCTAATTTTCAACCGCGTTCTATCGTCTGAACGCAAACATTAACTCTTTTTAATTTTACTTCTATTCTGTCGTTCTCAGGACAATCCACGCCCACAACCACTGAATAGTAAAAGCGGTCGTTCACCCTCTCCCCGTCGTCGTATGTTGCACGTATCTGGTAGCAGTCGTACAAAGAGCGATGCTGACGGGGCTGGTAAGGAAGAGCTAACCCCACCAGCGCTTCCGTCTAGATCTACGAGACCCGCACCTCCCCGCCCCGATCAGTTGACCTGCGCCAGTAACGGGACTTCCACCCGATCACTACCCCCATCTCAGAGTCCTGGATACAAACCTCCCGTTCCTCCACCATCTCTAACGTCGCCAGTTTCTACAACCACTGTCGCTAGTCCCACTTCGACTTCTGCAGATAGAAATTCTCCAACCAAATTGAATCCTTTCTTAAATCGACCTTTACCTCCTATCTCTTCGCCGAACAGGATAGAAAATGGATCTTCTAATCGCGTGTTGTCTGTGAACGGAAGCAAGCCAGACTCCCCCGTGCTTAGAAATGGTGTCAACGATACGAATGGGCCTTTGCAGACATCGAGTCCCAAGCTCTCGCCGAAATCCAAGCTTTCTAACGGAAAATTAGTGTCAAATTCGAATGATTTAGATGATTCTTTAGACTCGGGAAGCTTTGATCAAGATTCTTTGGACGAGTCTGAGGATATTGAGGCCATGGCTCCTGCATCACGAGAAGCTTTTAAACAAGTGACTTCTGTAGTATTATCTTCTATTAAAAGCCTAACCAAACTAGCGGCTATTTGTGCAGAAGCCCAGAAAACCGGTAATGCTCAAAAGAACGAATCCAAATTTCAGGCGGCGAAAGATGTTCTAACGAGCGAATCACGACAATTTGTAACTGCATCGAAATTGTTTGTGAAATCTGCCACGGAATCTGAAGAGACTCTGCTACAGTGTCTGTCCAACTGCGTAACGTTGCTACAGCGCATGGTGGAAGTTACTCAGCAAGTTGTCCAGCACACAGCTACTCCCTTGCAGACACAGAACGTCGTGGTGAAAGTGCGAGATGTTTCAAGCACTTATCATACGACGGTGCGGGCAGCGCTTGCTGCTTCGGGACGAGGACTCGATCATCCTTCTATGAATTCCTTGATGACACACGCCACCAATCTGGCTGGGGTATTGACGGCCTTGATGCGAACACTCAGAGTCTTTAGTCCTTCTTAAACTCCCTTTATGTGTCAATTGCGGTTATCTTTGTGTGTATACCCGATAAACACAGCCTGTGAACAGCTGTGACCACATATTACGAAAAATGTAGTACTTACTAAGAATTTAAAAGCAAAGAAAAGTCCACAAAAATTCATATCTTTATAGAAAACGTTTCGGAGACCAGCTCCATCCATAGTACTTAATCTAGAAAAAATAGAAATGGAAACAGGAAAAATGGTTGTAAAATTGAGTTGTCGACGTGACGGGTAGTCACCATTGACGTTGAGGCTTGTTGAGCACATCAATTTAAGGTAGTAATATATTGGCCCAATTAATAATCCTGTAGATTGTCAGGCATGGCTATCAGTGACGTGTGTGAGTGTGTGTTTATACGGTACTAATATAACTCCTGACATATGATATCAGTTATTCCTAATATATGTGAAAATCATGTGAAATATCATGATTAAAATTGTCTTGTGCAGGCATGTACTTATGTTGGTTAATTTTCCTCTCATCATAATCATGTGTCGACGGGTGTTTTCCTTGAATGCGAGAAAAATCTACCAATGAAAAAATTGTGTAATGTAGGAGTAAAAAACTTTATTTTTTTCATCGAATATATGTGAAAATCATGTGAAATATCATGATTAAAATTGTTTTGTGCAGGCATGTACTTATGTTGGTTAATTTTCCTCTCATCATAATCATGTAGCGAGAAAAATCTACCAATGAAAAAATTGTGTAATGTAGGAGTAAAAACTTATTTTTTTCATCGAATTGCTGACGATTATATCAGGATGCAAATACCATCTCAAATTTCATCGACTATTTTTGAAGCGTGTTCGGGGTCCGCTCGAAATGGGTGATTAGCTGCATTATGACCGTTCAGGAGCTGGACACAATAATGAACTATTGCTGAAATTTTCATTTATTATTTCCATTCCGTTGCTATTGGTTCTGCTACCTGGAAAGTCCTTACTTAATCATACAACTCAACTCAACTGAATTCAACGTACACCTCAATTCAACTGAATATCAATTCAACTGTGTCTCAATAAATTCATCTGAATCTCAATCAATTCAACTGTATCTCAATCAATTCATCTGAATCTCAATTCAACTGAGGATTAATGGAAGTTATCTCTTCCCTGGAAATACAGTCGAAAGAAATCGCTTTTTATTGCAGCATATTGCAGGATATCAATTCGTCCCCAAGGCAATCGTATGTATTAAAAAGTCAGTTTAACTTAACTCGTGATGTTTTTTTTATATGGAGCATATGACATTTCGTTCGGTCACTTAATTTTGTGTATCTTTATGATTTTTTTACAATACAAAGCCGAATATTTTCAGGTGCATTATTCATGAACCAAATAATAGCTGCATATTTTAATCATTTTAATGATACACGGTATTCCAAGACTCGCTTTGTAATGTTTACAATGATTATCGCTCAATTATGTTTTGTTCGTTGTTAGTTAAAGTGTTTAATCGCATTTGTGAAGTCAGTTCTAGAGTTAACTGCCTGCTGTGCGTTGAGATTAATGTAATATTGCTCTGCAATTGAGTGCAATTATTTTGAAACCAAACCATTTCCATGTGTAATTTATACTTTTTTGGTGTCGTATTCTTAGGAGATTTTATTATTTTAGTCCTCCTTGAAGTGACGTTAACTCTATCGTTGTTACACTTTTGAGATCAATTTGAACTACTATACATGAGCCCTTATATTTTAGTTATACCAAACATAGATTTGAGATAAAGAAATTAAGTACAGCTCATAATCTTTCAGATGTGTTTGCTTGTCCTTACGGTGAATTGATGGAACGTATTTGCGATTGTTTGAGGTGTTTTTCCACGGCGACAACAGTAGCGACCAGTATAACTTTCGAAAAGTAGCCACCACTAATTGCTAATTAGTCATAGTTAGCATTCAAACTTGGTAAGGGCCACCACTATTTTCCCCATGTACATTTGTACAAGCACCTTTATTAAAGGATCAAAATAATCTCCGTCCTCGAATGCGTTAACATAAAACTACTGCTGGATATTTATTGTAGGCCTCCAGGTGAACAGCTGCTTCAGAAGCGGCTTGAAGATTTTTTCTCAAAATTTTCAAGATTAAATTTTGATAACTCTTTGCCATTTTCCTTATGTTTCAATTGATTTTTTATCGGAATTTTCGAAATGTGAAATTCGAGCCTCAAAGTTCGAAAGTTTTCAACACCCTTTTGAAATTGTTACTCAGATTTTTTAGAAATTTCTACAATTTACTCAGACTTTGGAAACTTAGTGGTACTAGAGATCGCGAAATTTCTGCAAGAAGTTCTCATTGAACTGTGGGCCGAAAATTAGCTCAGGCTTACACCAAAATTGGGAGCTCTTGGGTTTATTCCAGTGTGAAAATTTTGCTTGCCCAGTGTGGAAGCAACCATCAGGCAGTTCTCTAATTAATTGTCAATTCTGAATTACCAAGTCATAACAAGAAATTTCCCGGGGGTTTGATAGATGCTTCATTGAGTTAATTTCATTTCATTTATTTGTTATGAATTATATTTTGCAACAATCCGCCTGATCGTTTCTAGATAGTTTGTTTATGCAATATCATACTATCTCCCTGAAATTTTCTCAAAATGTACATTATATAACGATAATTCAACTATATGGTGCACAAGTCAAAAAGCATGTCAGCCGAGACGCACTCGCTACGGATAGCTTAAGTTGTGAACAAACGTACTGAAATATCGCTTTCAGACACAACTGAAACTCTTAGTCTTAGGCCATGGTTTTTCGAGAAAAGATTTGAAAAAAGTTCTCGTTTTTGTTCAACTTTGTTTTATTACACCGAAGCAAACAAATCAAAAACCGGTTCAACTGGGAATAGAGGGAAATGTACTCCAATGGATCAGGAATTTCCTAGTAGGCAGAAGACAACGTGTCAGCATTAACGGAACCGTATCAGACTGGGTAAAAATCACAACAAGAAATTTCCCGGGGGTTTGATAGATGCTTCATTGAATAAATTATATTGCATTTATTTGATATGAATGATGTTTCCGAACAATCCGCCATGTCATTTCTAGATAAATTGTTTATGCAATACCTTCGTATCTCCCTGATTCTTTTTCAAAAATGTACATTACATTACGATAATTCAACTATGAGGTACACGCGTCAAAAATCATGTCAGATAAAGCGCACGCGCTACGAATAGCTTAATTAACCTTTAAACAAATGTACTGAAATTTCACTTTCAATGATCACTCTTAAGGCCATGGTTTTTCTAGAAACGATACGAAAAAGTTCTCGTTGTTATTCAACTTTGCTTTACTACACCGAAGTTTTCAGCGTTTTACATTATCTCATCGAAACAGAAACAAGAGATAGACGCAAAACTTATAGCTGAAACACCTAATTCTAGCGTCACTAAACATTGAACGATGTCACAGCCGTGTTCCTGTGGACGCTGCGTATGTGTGTTGCAGAAGCTGTCAGCGTTGCTGGTCACAGACCAGAACTCGTCTTTAAAGAAAACGAGTGACTGCTCAAAAAACCCGAGGACTTGTCGAGGTAAATATCATTGTTCCGATATGAAGATGGAGGTTCAACTTTAGTTTTGACTTTGATGTGGAGTGTGTGGGCACTAGGGTCGTCCAATTTGATGATTGAGTAGCTGCCAGTGAATTAATTTTGGTACGTCCATTTTTTTAAGGGCTTGACTTTTTTATTTTGGTTTGACCGTGAGCACGAACTCATCTGCCAGCGAATTCTTTAGAAGATCTTGAGTCATTCAATTTTTAACGTGCAAAATTCTCTGAAATTTCAGAGATCTTGAATTTTCTGAATTTGTGATCCTAATTTCAGTTGGTTCATTAATTGTGCACCAGTCAAGAGGTCATTCCTTGATTTTTTCTTTTACTGGGGGCAAATTCACAAAAGGAAAAATGTAGTAACGTTACATTTGAATAACTATGCAACCTTTTGCAAAATAAGGTAAGTAGAACCAAGGCTTAAGTTGCATGCGTTGCTCTAGTCTACCTGTCCAGGGCCTATACTTTCCAAAAAAGTTAAGAGATCGTAAGTTCATCAGCCAATCATTGACCGCCTTTCACGCCAAATCCACCAATCATAGACAAGAAAATAGAGCGTAGGTACTTACGTTCACTTAGCGAGTTTTGAAAGTATAGCCCAGCGCAACAAGTGTCCGCAGTCGCTGAACTGCTTCAGAGCAAGCACGTCGTGGCCACACCGCGGTGCTGGCTTCCAGTGTCGCTCTGAAAGTTTATTCAAAATAATAAACGGGATAATTGTTTCGTGTGTTGCAGTTAGAGAGTAAGTAAATGAAATTAATTTTTTTGCGAAACCGATGGTAAATTTTGCAATAAGCGATAGCGACAATGCATTTCATTGTCAAAGTACTAATTAAAACTCTCCTTTGAACTGTGATGTCCATTTGAAGCTTCTGGAACCTCAGGGTTTCTGTCTACACTTCCTTCAAATTGAAAGAAAACGTACGGAGGATCAAATGTGCTGAGGTTTTGGTGAGTGAGGCAGGCAGGTTAATTTATTTAATCATATTACTCACTTTTCTGTTTATTTTTTGTCTTTTGCATAACATCTAATATTTCTATCTTTCTTGACTGCATTTAAGTCTAAGGAATCGGACATTTTATCGTAGTTTCGTCTATATTAACAATCCACCTTCAGTAGGATATTATTGAGTAGCTGACATAGGCAGAATAAATTTCACTTTGGGAAATTTATTATATTATTTATTATTATTTATTATATTATTATTAAATATTAATATATTATTTATTATTAATTTATTATTGTTGTCACTGTCCGAGTGCGACGGCCAATATTCCTGCAGCCTCGAGGGCACTCACTGATTATTGCTTACTTAATAAAATCACCCATTATTAATTGGGGCATGAGAAAATTCTTGGTATGTTCAATAGATGCAATTTTGTTAGGTATAATAATCCTTTGTATGCGTAATAGGTGCAATCTTATTTGTTCGAAACAAATCGAGAATATTATTAATCGAGACAGACCGTGAATAATACACAATTTTAATTTTTTGACTAAAGGAATCGACATTTGTATTGAGATAGCAGACAATGATGTGTTGATTATTCTCCCAGAAAAGCGACCATGCTTGCTCTCAATATTATTTCTAGATTATTAAAGTGGGCTTTCAGACGTAAATACATACAGTATGCGGCCAATGTAACAGTAAATTGTGGGTGATTTTCCAAAATAATTTTAGACATAAAAAACGCGAAGGAACATATAAGAGTTGGCTTTAGCTATTCACTACTGCAATTTTTGCATGGTAGTCTCGTCTTGGGCATACAACATTTATTTTATAGTAAAAAATCTCCAAAAATTCCCAAAGTCGACTAAAAGGATATTATAACATGATGAAAACATTCATAACATGAGCACCCGAGTTGCGGAATTAATAAATGTGAAACACGAGGATGCACAGGCAGTTAAATGAACATTATATTTATTTATAATTTTACTTAATTATAAAAGCAGTTGTTATATGAATTCCACATCAAGACTAAAGACAAGCCAAACCTGTGTTATGAAAACAACCTCATTGGGAATAAAATTCATGTCTCTGCTAAATTCATGAATAAAATTCATGTCTCTAAAAAATAATACATTGTCAGAAAGTGGAATAATTAAATCACCTCAGGAGTAGCCATGACGACTGCATTGCGGAGATTGCTCTCCCAATCCGAAGACGTACAAAAGATTGACGTCGCGAGCTTCTCAAATGACCTGCCTGTGTATTGATCTCCGTGCAGCGCTTCAATTCTCATGCCTCGTCCGGTCCTCTCGATTTGCAAAAGACAAAAAACAAATTTGGAAGAAAGGGAATAGGATCTAAGATTTCATTGCCAGGTTGCGCATTTTTGCCGTGTATTTCGGAATGTCTGGGATATATATATTTTTTTGCTTTGCTATGTTATGGACCTGAATAATACACAATTGACATCGAACATCCAATGTTGCTAAAAATTTGATTAATTCAATAACATGAGATTAGAGTTTCCCCGTCATTCGTATGATGAAATAGACGGAACGATGAGACGGATCTATTTACAAAATTAAACACATAAGTAACAACTGGCGTTCAGTTTTCTCTATTCTGTTATGAATTTAATGAGAATATAGCTATAACTTATGGATTATAAAACGAGATTAAAAATGAAATCCATTCTCGAACTATTACGAATCATGTAATCTTTAAGCTTTCAGTAGAAACCTCCGCTAAACTTCCCTGCTGCAGCCTCGCACCAAATGGCAAAATAGGCCAGAGATTGTCTTGAATAAGCACTTTTCTGGTCAGTGATACTTCTTTTAAATTTATTCATAATTCAGTTAGTTATTCAGGGGTGGCATACTAATGAAAATCATTTACAAATACGGCGTTTAGGCTCCTAGGTTTTTAACTCAAGCTCTAGTTTTAGGTTTTAGGCTTTCTTCTTAATGTTAACAAAAAATCATTAAATGTATATTATAATAAATAAATACTGAATTACTAGTGTTATTGAATGAGCCAAAATTAATCAACTTTAAAAATATATATGCAGTGAATTTATTTCATAACGACTTCTCAGACCAACAATTAGACTGGCCACAGTCACGGCTTTATACAACGCAATGTTCAGCCTCACAATGTAATAATTTCGACGTAAACAATGCGCGAATTTAACGATAACTTGCTAAAACTGACATTTTAAAATAACTGATATGTTTTTCAACGAGTTCGATCATTTCTGGTATCCATCTTTAACTATTGGGCAGTATTATAGTTGCAAATTGTCTACGAACCATACCCACCTTTTAATCTATGAAGTCACCAATGGAGATTTATTGTTTATTGACAACAGTGTTCATATTTACATAATTCGACCACCAAATTTTTCTTAGCATCCATGTGAAGTCATGATATTTATTTTCGAGTGAATAAAGGTACGTATTTGCCCCTTTCATCTATACTAGCAAAACAGTGATTAGCCTTCAGCTAGTGATGTTACATTACCTCTATGTACTAACAGGTTTCTAAGTCCAGATTTACTCTCTTACTGCAAAGTATCCAGACGATTTTTTGAACTATACGTACTAGACAATCCCTTTGAGACTTGGAGACAAGCAGCGCGATAAAACGCTAAAGAAGCGGCCGCTGAGAGCTCTGCAAATTGTGATGGTGCGAGTCTTGACGATTTGCCCCGGCCTGTTTGACATCATGCAATTGCCAACGACGGCTGCTTGAGTGTTTGCAGGGGAGCGGGAAAATAGAATTCTGACTGAGATTCAAGTGGGAACATGTTCGTGGGGAAACTTAAACGCCATTGAATTACTTAACAAATAGGAAAGTTGAGAGGTATACTATAAATAATTCTATGACTATTGCATTTTCCTTCATTGCCCTGTGGTTGTGCTTTTTGATTGTAACTGTTTTTTTTTTGGAATGGTGAGTGTGGGAGGCCTTTTTTTTGTAACTGTTGGATGAAGGCGCAACATACGCATTTTCCGCATAGATTTATACATTTTCTGTTCGGGCGAGACAGACGGACATGAACATTTGTTCGTTCGGAGACGTTTACGTCTGTGCGAAACTCATTTCGAAAGCGCCAACACTAATTTTTTCGGATGCCTGTTTGCTGAGAATTACATTTAAACCTATAACTGCATCTGTTCTCAATGAAAACTTTGTGCTTAATAAGTCGTGTTTATTTTATCGTATTCATGATTATTTTATCATATTCTTTGCAACAGACCACGCACGAGACAGATCTTTCTCGAACTCATTTTCCAATGAAGATGAATGCTCACAGGTTTTCAGCAATTATCATCTACACCTGGCATAAACTGCTAATTTTATATATATTTTCCTTTGAACAAATTTACTAATTGCGTGTGAGTTGCGAATCGAGATGGAACATTATAAACTGTTCCGTCACCAGTCTGTTCCATCGAAACTGATTCCATTAACTTTGACAGACACGAGCAAGCACGTATTGAAAGCCATGTCATGAGAGGTGCAATATCAGGCCGGCATGGAGCAGAAATAAAAACTGGCAGTCATTCCACTTTAGGGACAGTTTCGATCCTCAAATTGAAATTAGAGTCTGCGTAATGGCTCGAGTTTTGACGTTCCCATTCATACTCGTAGAGAAACTTCAAGCCCTGGCTGTGCTCCCCTGCAATTGCAACCAACGGTCATCATTTTCATTTGTTAGAGAAGAAGGACACTTTCTGTACTCTACAGGACACTTTCTGTCATCTACAGGACACTTTCTGTCCTCTACAGGACACTTTCTGTCCTCTACAGGAAACTTTCTGTCCTCTACAGGACACTTTCTATCCTCTGTTTGAGTTCAAGTGTGATAGTTCACATTCAACACTTTCTATCCTCTGTTTGAGTTCAAGTGTGATAGTTCGCATTCTTGGTTGAAGTTTTGTGATGGGCAGAATGAAAAATAAATATTAGCTATGAAGTGTGGCATTGATGAAAAGTTGTGGTTCTTAATTCTAAAAAGAACTTCAAAGTAATGTCACATAATGTACAGAAAATAAAAAAAACTAATCTCACTGAACATGAAAATCTTCTAATGCAAGTTAGTCAAAAGATGTTCAATGTGGTAAACTCGAGCTTTCAGTAAAAATGACAAAAAATTAATGTTCACTATTCTTCAGTTTTTCAGTTACCTTAATTAAAATCATTTTTTAAGTTAAAACGGGACCTACAACTTACTATAAATATGATTTATGCTTGTGTAGCAAATTCTTTCAGTGCTGAAAACTAACGAATCTATGTAGTTGATACATTTAATTTCCGATGTATCTATACCGAAAATATATATCGTTAAGAATTAAGCGCAAAGCCAAAGACTGAACTATTTACTCCTAATTTTAACTTGATTTTGATTTGATCGTTGTTGGAGCTGTTTGCAAAGACTGAAATATTTACTTATAATTTTAACTTAATTTTAACTTGATTTTGATTTGATCGTTGTTGGGTGACCGCTGCTTGGTTATTTGACACTTCATTTGCTACTATTTACTCTTACTTTTAACTTAATTTTAACTTGATTTTGATTTGATCGTTGTTGGAGCTGTTGGGTGACCGCTGCTTGGTTATTTGACACTTCATTTGCTGGCCATGCTTCGGCGAATTACCAATCAGGCCGCTGATATGGACTCGATGAGAGCTGCTGTGTTCCGAGTAAACATGTTGTGCGCGCCGTGTCACTTCATTACAAGCTTCATTGCAAGGTATCTTCAATGTGGCGCCTGGGTTAAATGGTTGAGTACTGGCCGCTGGTAGCATATGAAATTTATAATTAAGATGCTTAATAGGAACAAATGGTACAAATCTACCGACGTTTGCTGAACCAATAAACCTTACAAACTATGATTGGTCATTATGAATCTTGAATGACTTTCAAATCGAATTTAAAAAAATATTCAGAGAAGAAAAGTTCTTTAAAATGATAATATGTGTGCTGTTCCATGAAGTTTTCTGTTTTTTGAGCATCCGAAAGCGTGCGAAGATCGATACCGGACGTAAAGCTTAACCGGAATGCGTCGATACCATGAGGCATAATGGCCTGGCGGCAGCATCAATCATTCTTCCGGGATAGACACTCAATAATTGATTGTTGATGACGTCTGTTATTGCTGCATGACCGTATCACAATTGTCGGATTATTCGATATGTATCGGTAAATGAGAACTTTTTTAAGGTCTGATGAATGTTTCAAATATTGCTGTATGATGGCCACAACATTACCTGAGGATTTTTTTGTATTAATTAACCTAATTTTAAAATATCAATTATTTTTGTAACAACTGGTAGTCGAATGATTATTTCAGCATCAAAACTGCTCCTAGGCAACTGCACTAAAGCTTGATGATGGCATCAGTTATGGCTCCTGGACTGCATCGTTTCTGATCGTTGACAGCGGTGCATTTGATTGATGATGGATTCGGCTTTTGTTCCTCGGCTGCCAAACAATTGAGTTGTTACAAAGCGTACTACCAATTTGAAGGTAAACGTGCTATAGGCGTTTATAAATTGCTCCTCTGTTGGCTTCACAAAGTTTTCAACTTCATCACTTGGAAGATCTCGAGCTCCCTGCCTCGGGGGCACCATCTCTTGTTTCGTTTCTTGAGGGATACTCTGTTGGGGCCAAGGCGATTATTGCTTGAGTTACAGCGCTTGACTTCACGCGCTTATCTAAGTTTGTTATGGCTCAGTTTCGACTATATTCGGTGCCAAATTTCCAAGGGCAACTTTGGTTTCCTTTGGCTAATGTTGTGCGACCAATCCTTTATTTTTCCCTTGTAGATACTTTTAATGTTGTTTGAATTCATTTGTCATTTTCTTCGGTTTCGTCAAGCAAAGATAAGATGTCCCCAAATGCCGAGCTTTTTTCTTATTTATTCTCATAGGAGCACTGGAAACTAGTCCATAAAGCCCTTTGTCTAAACTGGATTTAATTGGTACCTAACAGTTTAACCGCTCTGAAAGTGAAAATCAGTAAAACGTGGTAAAGGGAACAGTGAAAATTCCAAATGCCGAGCTAATTCGCTGTTTTGAGGGAGTAGTGCACTGGGTGCGGACTGCGGCTTCCAGTGATTATTCACAGAGCATAAAGCTTTCTGTCGGACCTCAGAACGGACGACTGCAACGATCCGGATGTGATAGTGCGCGCTTCATTGTTGACCAAAGTTTTATTTCTTCGCTGATTTTACCAGAGTATTAATGCTTTCTCCGCTGATTTGACGAGAGTAATGTTTTCTTTGAGATTTTTTTGACGATTCTTTTCTCGATTCCAAAGTATTACGATAGTATCTATCAAGTTAAAGAGAATTATTTGCCAATATATTTGTTTGATTTGCTTTGTTTTACCAGATGTAAATATTATCACAATTTTTAACCAAAGTATTTTCTTCTTTGTAATCAAATTTGAGCCTTCCTTTTTGAGACAATTGATTTTCCTATCGATGTGATATTCATTTCGTTACCTAACATGATTTTTAGCGCTTTTTCTCATTTATGGAAATAAGGCGCTATTGTGCTCGTCATGTTCGTCCGTCCGTGATGGACGGACGGACGTGAAAAAATGCGCTTTCTGTCACTCGCTGCAGTTAGTACTGATCTAATTTTTTTTGTTAATACGTAAATGCTCGAACAAACCTGATCTTTTATCAGCCTGGTAGGCTTGCTACGTGTGTGATACGAGGCAAGCATTTTCCAAGTCGCGGTGGAGCTTCTGGACGAGAATTTTTTTTTCCGAAAATGCTTGCGATATAATACTTCATGGGGATAATTCTAAGCGTGTGCGTGGTTTTTTTTTAACAAATAAGCAACGTGATCTCTATCTGATGGACGTATTGGGCTTCAATTGGATTACAATAGAATATTTTCATGCATCCAAAGAGACAAAAAAATCATCCATTTGATATGATGACATGATGACACAGCTCTTAATGAACAAGTCGACAATTTTTTTGTTTTCAGCAAGTCTAAATATTTTGGGCGGTTTTAGAATGCAATAATAATATGAGAATGGAAATCAACAGTCAAAGTACAGGAGGAAAAAGTTTGCTATTAGATTGATTTATTGCAGTCCTGATGGCTGAGTTAGTAGTCTATGACCCCGACAGTTCCAATTATGATCACATATTACCTAAACCAAGCATTAAGAGAGAAATCCTAATGCCTGCCTTTTGAGTCCTAAATTGGGGGAGGGATTAAGTGCGATTAGCTCCTCTTCCTTCGTGGCGGTAATTAACAGATTAAATAATTGAAAAATTAGCACACTCCAAATTTATTCATACATCTCCTGAAGGCTGAAGCACAACATTACGGACTTAATTATTCGGATTTCTTAACGTTATATAATGTTACCTAACTTAGTGGTACATAATCAGTTAGCAAGAATTCCGGATTAGAAAGGCTAAATAAGAATCATCGCTCATTTGCTAGTTTATTGCAATATTTGAGTGTGTCGTCTCAAGAATAATAAAAATGTTCCCGAATGATCATGAG